>NC_137605.1:35116033-35138533 GCF_963280865.1 Gymnoscopelus braueri | reverse complement strand
GTGAGTGTGTGTATCATTAATGTAAGATAGAAACAGCATTTGCTCAACATTATTTTAGGTGTGTTAATAGACACAGAAGTTTTATTTCAAGGATACGCTGTTTCTCTGTCCAGTATGCAGCACATGAGTAGTAGAGATGAGGCTTTATTCAGGAGCTAAAGGAGCACCTGAAGGCAGCCCCAGTAGCGAATAATGTCAATAATAATGGCTTTTCTGTATGACACATACTCGAGAGAATGCATAACTCTGTGTTCATTGGCCTTCTGTGTGTGGTACTTGAGTTTGTAAACAACATCGAGTGTTATGACATAGTCTAATCGTGGGAGAGCATTCCTCTGTGTGTGTGTGTGTGTGTGTGTGTGTGTGTGTGTGTGTGTGTGTGTGTGTGTGTGTGTGTGTGTTTTGTGTCCATGACTATGTGTGTGCGTGCTTGTGTCCTTGTGTGCATGCATGCAGTGAACCAGTCAACAATGTCAAGAGTGCCAAAGGAATGCTTGAGTGCATATAATCCTGTGTCCTTGTCCTTTGTATGTGTGTCCGTGCATGTGCACATGTCCTGTGTGTGTGTGTGTGTGTGTGTGTGTGTGTGTGTGTACACGTGTGTGCGTGTGTGTTGAATGCCAACCGATTACCTGGGAGTCAAGTAAACAATGTCAAGAATTATGGTTGTTTTAAGAGCCGTCTTTAACTCAATTATTCTCAAAGACTAAACAACCAACAATGCCTTATGCAGAGTCGGCAGTTTTCTCAGACTAAACTAACACCATGAATTAGCACACTACTTTCATCTCCCTGTCTACTGAGAATATAGCATACTGTTATTGAGCATTTAATGTGTGTGTGTGCTTTCGGCAGGACTGAGACCAATAGATCAAGTCCGTTTCAAATTAAAAGTGGATTTCTAACAAAGACTAAGAAGACTTGTTCAAAACATGTTTGGAATGAGAAAACTGTTGACCCAAATGTTCAGAAATGACTGTGTGTAAGGTGTAAAACCATATCAATCAATCAATAATAAATTGCTGCTCTTTTGTGTTTATTCATTCAAATTTGAGGTGGTTAAAGCTGAGGTATGCAATAAACAGAGGGAATTAAGATATAATGGGTTATTTTGAAAACAGGACAGCTATCTCCATCCACTGTAATACCAGGGCTCCTCATCGCTGTCTATCAGAACATGTCACATGTACAGACTTTCAGAAGAAAGACAAACTAAACTAGACGCGTCGCAATTCAGGGCAATTGCAAAGTGTGGTTGCGCCGACGCCGGTCGCAGGTTGCCGCCGCCCGGACTTGAGGAATATGCTTGGAGGAATACCATCGGAGGCCGCGTGACGTGCCATTAGAATTTGGTGCTGATTGGATCCTGTGTTCGTGATACATGGCGTTTTGATTTGAAGAAATAGGCCCCTCCCACAAAAATAAATAAGCCCCTCCCACAAATGTAGCGGGCCAATGACATCGTCATGTCACTCCTGAGATCACCTGCTTTTCAATTTGAGAGGAGTGATCCCCCCAAAAATCATGTTTTTGCATCAAACGGTTACGTTTTGCACAGTTGTGGCGCCCCCTATGGGTCAAAGTGGAAATGCTTTTGGGGATTCGTTGAATAAACCACCCTCGACATATGATTCAAATTTGGGATCGATTGGACGTTTCGTTCGTGATTTTTGGCATTTTTGGTAAAACGGGCTCCTCCCACTAACTTTGGAAGCCAATTACGGACGAACGGTAAGGACTATCAAAATGCCGTTTGGAGATGTTTAACGCATGGGTCCAGAGATTATGTGTACCGATTTTTGTGAAATTTGGACAGAATATATGGGAGGAGGAGCTAAAAGTGTGTTTTGAAGAAAATTCAAAATGGCGGAAAATCTATCCTGACGCAAATGGGCGTGGCCTATATGGGGAGTTGCGTTGTGACCCAAGGAATCCTATTTTTTTATTCTACGACCTACACTTCAAGAGTTATAGGCCAAAAGGTAAAGTGGGCTGTTATAGCGCCACCATGTGGCCGACTGGTGTGATTCTTTTATTAATAATTTTGCAATAAACTATTAACCTCCCCTCCAAGTCTTGTAACTGTAGCCCTTACGGTTTCCGAGAAAAAAATACTTGAATGGGAGTTTTTGCAATTCCCATTAAAGTGGATGGGGAAATTTAATGCACTAATAAATCAATATCAAAAAATCTATCTATACGGAAATGGGCGTGGCCTATATGGGGAGTTGCCAAAATGAAAGTGGACTGTTATAGCGCCACCATGAGGCCAACTTGTGTAACTATTTTTTAAAATAATTTTGCAATAAACTATGAACCTCCCCTCCAAGTGTTGTAACCCTAGCCCTTACAGTTTCTGAGAAAGAAATACTTGTCATTTTCCCATTAAAGTGGATGGGGAAATTTAATGCACTAATAAAACTATGTAACCAATCTCTTAGCAAAATGATAGCCATCGATTCCCGGTGAGGCCGGTCATTTTGACATATGGCACTAAATTGGGAAAAATAAACTGTGGGAGGAGATGTGGTCTAAAGTATTGTTTATCTACATCGAAACTTTATCTATAACAGTAGTCTGGTTGCCCATTCGGGCAACCACACTAACTAAACCAGCAGAATGTTTCAGTTTTGTTATCCATGCCAAGTGAAGAGGTCAGTTTAAATCGATCTAGCAGTTAAAGTGGTTACTACTTGCCCATATACAGATAATTGTATACCATTCAGGTAAAGTGCAGTTATATATGTCATGTTGCATGGGGATATCTACAATAATGCAGAAGTGAGCTTGGGTTGCGGTGAAAAGATTTTTAAGGAGCAGGAGCTTGGGGATGGAAGTGCAAATTGAGTCTCCAAATACCTTGACATCACTGATTGTGATTGGATGAGGTCAGAAATGTAACATGCTTGGAATTTTCAACCCACAAAGACCAGTGCAGAAGCAGGTTTCTGCCCTATGTGTAATTCAGTGTGGATTACCATTTCAGTGTCTAAAAATTTACTTCAGAGACCAAATTCATGCTGTACAGTTACAGTATACACTGTCACTCATTACACTGTATCATCATCAAATATTAGACCTCTAATTCAGTAGTTGAGTAATAATGCAGTATAGTATTAACCTGGCATTGCCAGACCATAGTATGTACAGTACAGAGCATATAATAAATTAGCTCACACAGATTCATCTGGTTTCCAGGGTAGCAATTTGGTCAAAGGTGAAGGTAAATTATTGATTAACACAATGTCATACATAACCTCTTAACTATTCTTCATAGGATGAGACTGACTGTGTTTGAAAGCCTTGCATTTCAACTCTGAATTAAGGTTCCTAGATGATAACTGTATGCACACACCTCTAGTTTAACGTGAGATGGCTTCAGATGACATTGAATCTGATGATGACTGGACAGTCTATGCCTTAGCCTTCAACCTCACATTGGTACATTAATTGAACAGCTAACTCTTTCTCTGCCGTGAACATTTTCACTGAAAAAAAAGAAGCATGTTGCATGAATAAAATACTAATTTCAACAGCCGTTTGAAACAATGAAACTGTTTGAAACAGAATTAACATGAATGGGAAAGATGAGATTCAACTCCGCAAAATCCTCTGCAGCTCTATCGTGGGTTAATTATTATACTCTTTATTCTATTCTTTATGGGTTGAAGTGTTTTTCATGGCCACTGTGCCACACAGTGCCGCTCGAAGTAGGAGATATCGATCTAACTGATGGCTACTATTTTGTGAAATATGGTTAGAGAGTGCAGACATAGGCCTAGCAGTTTTTTGTTTTGTTTTTACTTAGTAGTGCTTCCATTGTTTGTATGCATTCATTTGAGTGGGTTATGTGACAGTGTTTACAGACTTAGGTTAAATGATGCCAAAGTTTGACTGTTGGCTTTGTCGCAGATTTGGCTGCTTGCTTTCATATTAAACATGGTATTACACATGATGTCCTGTCATTAATGTCACTTTGATCATTTTAATGATCCGATTAATTTTATGAGACAAGGTGGCATGTCCTATTCTGCGTATTTATTTTATATTTAATTAAGGTACTGGGCTGTGTAACAATAAAAAATAACATTTGATGGTGAAAATATCCATGCATAACTGTATACATTCAAAAAAGACCAACTTAATACATGAATGTGTTAAATATGATTTATGTGCACCATCTGAGTTAAAAACTAAGCATTATCAATCTGAATAACAGTACAATAGCTGCCAAAGACATCAGATTCTACATCTCAAAGCAGCCTCTTTCTCAGAGCTGACTTAAAATCTTCCATTCAAATTATCAGTACAGGTAAGTGCTGAATACTTTGCCAAACACATTTCGCAAAGTCATGGACACTAAATCATACTTCCAGTATCTTTTTTAGTACCAACATAAAAATAGATTGTTGTGTTTCTTCAACAGTGTAGCAGGATTGAGAAAAATAAAAATGAAACTTGTGTAAATGATTGCTCACAATCAAAGTGTGTATAATTGGTCATTGGAAATGTGTACAGGTATGACTATAAATAAAGAATACAGCAAACCAAAACTTTCTGTTCTCCTGGCATCTTTGTGGAGGCTGGGTTTGATCAGATAAATGCAGCTGTTATAGAACTAACTATGCATTTTTTATATGACATTTTGCCTCTTGGAGGAGTTGCTTGTAAAAACTTCAAATCGTTATCTCTTTTAGCCATCAGAAGGCACAGTTACACTTTTTGTAACTCTTTCTTCAACTGTTAAACGTTCAAGATAGAACTGTGTACGGTGGTTGCAGCAGGGTAGATGTGTAATTGAGGAATAAAATGTTGGAAATCCTTTCAGATCAATAATGCCTGGCGGGGTATGAGTTTGGCTTCAGATTTCCTGTAAAGGTTTTGACTATTTTGTTTTTCCTTTTTGTGAGAAATAAAAAGTGATTGATTTTGTGAAAATTATTGAGTCCAGTTCCATATTGATAATTAGCATGGGACTCTTGTGTGCTCTCCATTTAGTTATGTAGCGCTATATTGGATCACTCCAATATGATATATCCCTCCGTGGCTGCGGAGGCGAGGAGGTAGACTTACAGATTAATCTGTGTATGGGGGTGTGCCGCGGCTAGGGGCGTCGCCCTCTGCGCAGCCCAAATTCCTATGTGGCACCTCCTTCCACCTCGTTCCTTCTCTCGGTGTGGCGAAGAGGTGGAAGGACTTTGGAATTTGGGCTGCGCAGAGAGTGACGCCCTTAGCCGCGGCACACCCCCATACACGGATTCATCTGTAAATCTACCTCGATGCCTCCGCTGCCGCAGAAGGATATATCATATTGGAGTCATCCAATCGCTCACATAAACATGGTTACATACGTAATCTTCATTCAGCCATCATACTCACAAACTCAAGGAAATGTCTGAAAGGATTTCAAACTATGAATCAGAATCACAGAATCTACAAATGAAAATAAATAAATAATAATAGGCTGTATAAAAATGTCAGAATTGAGGGGCACATGCACAGTGAGTGTGTTCGGTAATATGGTGATATGGTCAGTGTGTGTGTGTGTGTGTGTGTGTGTGTGTGTGTGTGTGTGTGTGTGTGTGTGCATTCAGGTTATATGCACCTTCATATCCATATTATGCACACGTCCCTGTATATGTGAACTAGAATATTATGAATATCACCGTGAAATATTGTTTGATGCTTCATTGTTCTGATTAACCTGGGATGTTCATATTTTTATCCTACTTTATTCGGCTTTCTCAAAACTGAGCTGAACACGAAGATATAGCATTGACAGCTATGAAATTGCAATGCTTGAGTATGAATTGAGACACTTGAGAATATGTGAATCCTGAATAACACCGGAATATTATTGTACATATAAATGAAACCAAAATTGTTCAGCCGAAGTGCGTAATACATGCCAGTGTACAACAACCTGCAGTCAAATTGCTCTGTGTCAATTGAAGCAAAAATAAATTTCCCCAGCATTCAAACACTGATTACTTAAGTGTTTGAACTGAAAGGGAGGGTTGCCATTTCCAGTGACTCAACAGCACACCTTGACATTCAAAAATTGAATTAGTTGTCATATCTTCAGCAGACACTTTACTCATTATGTGCTTTCTATTGGTAGGGAACAAATTGTGGATAGCTTTTTCCTACAATGTCACCAAACAAGTGTTTGAGGAAGAAAATAGCTAATTAAACTAAATTCAAAATGTTTGACATTTTGAATGAATGATTGTTCTGTCATTGGGAAATGAATTGCAATGCCCCCCCCCCCCCTGCATTTAGAATTGATTGGATTTAAAGTAATTTCTTCTCTGTGTGTCCCAACCCTCTTATAATGACTAAACAGCATGGCCTCTGTTTTTCACTTTGTCTGTCTCTCGCTGTGTGGCTAGTGACCCTCCAGTCCATTCTTTTCTTTCTCTCTCTGTCCCTGGGGTCCCTACAGTCCATGTTTTATTCTGTGGTTCTTCTCAACATGTCTGTGAAAACAGCCCTTATAGGAGGAGGGTGTGGAACAACACTGTCTGTTAAAGGCATACAGGTATTTCACCCAAACAAGGCCAGTCTGGATTGAACGTCCATGGGTCATTCCTCAAGATGAGAGAATCAAAGGAGACCAATCCAGAAAAGCATGTTTCAACATTTAACTACAGAGTATATTTCGGATGTATTTTTTACACTCTCAAGACTCTGGATTCTGCTGTGTATGGGTTGGGGAGCCGAAAACGTGTTGCAGGTCGGTGTCTCTTGTGTCCTTCATTGGTCAAGGGTCCATGCTGAGATGAAGGCTTCAGCCAAGAGAGGGACCCATCACTCATTCACCCGTTTGGAACCATTGGAGCCCCAGAGAGGTAAAGTGGAATTCTTCCTTCTTTGAGGTGATATGTCACTTTTAAAGGGGGTTATCAGGCCACCAGTCCCAGGCGTGAGATCTTCGCAGAGAGGAAGGAGTGGAGGATGAAGACGATGGGCTTAGGACATGAGTGGAGGTCCAGTTGCTGAAAGGACAGGAATAGAGAAGAGTGGGATATGTTAGAAAAGGGCTGCAACTATCAATGATCTTCTTAGCAATTATTTTATCGATAAGATTTTGATTAATCAAACAATTGATTTTTTGGGATCATATTGTCAACGAATTGACGCAAAAAAAATCGAATAGGTTTTTCATAATAAACTATAGAGCACCGAAGTCTGACGTCACTGCCACTAGAGGGCGCTGTTCCACGGGTTCGTGGCTTTATTTTTTTGTGTTGAAATCCCCATTTGGGAATCTTAGACTTAGATCACGTCATATAAGAACTGTGTTCCAAACATAAACACACCACCTGGCGTTTTTGTCAGGGGGGTGGCTCTGCATCGTTTATGATATTCATTCATATTTGATACAGCCTGTTTCTGGCAAAAATGGAATTAATTCTGCCTTCAGTCTTTGGGTTGTTTGACTCGTTTCTAGTGTTTATATTGTGTTACTCTTTGGGTAAATGTGTACATTTACACCTTCAGTCAATGCTTCATATCCATAAGAGTAAAATCGCCAGGGTGGTGTGTTTATTTTTGGAACACAGTTCTTAAGATTCCTCAATGAGGATATCAACACAAAAAGTAAAGCCACGAACCTGCGGAACAGCGCCCTCTACTGGCAGTGACGTCAGGACTTCGGTGCTCTATTTCGATTAGTTTGATTAACTACTACAGCAAAAATAGCCGATCTACAAGCTCACATCGCATAGCATAGCACGTCTCTTGTAGAACTGGAATTTTCTGTATTTTTTAAAATATCTTTTTTTAATTAAAATCTAAAAAAAGGAAAAAAAATGTTTTGGGGGGAATTGATTAAATTGATTAGTTTGATTAAGTGCTGCACCCCTAGATTGTAACAGAACTAAATATAGGAGCATAAAGTGGGATATACTATACTCAGATAGACCATAAAATAATGCATGGATGAGAATGGAATAACACAGATTTTATTATAAGGTAAAGTCAGACAGCATAGTGTAGAATGGAATAAAATTGAAGAGAGTAGAATAGAGAACATCAATGGTTAAAAGGATAGAATTAAGTGTTAGAGGATACAGAGAAGGCAAGAAAACAAACGGATGGAAATAATTAAATGCGAGAACAACAGGAAAATATATTACATGAATCAAATATCACGTCTGATCAACAAATACATAATACAAAGCAGTCTACAGTTCACTAATAAGATGAGGATTAGGCAACATTGCTACATGGTCCTAATTGGAGCTAAGCACCACGCACGCACACATGCACGCGCACACGCAGGCACGGGTATACGCACGCACGCACGCGCACACACACACACACACACACACACACACACACACACACACACACACACACACACACACACACACACACACACACACACACACACACACACACACACACACGTGTGTGCACGCCAAGAACACCACCCGCTCCACCTCAATGTGAACAAAGCGCTGTTCATTACAGGACTTGACTGTGAATTATGGGAGTTTCACCAGTATGACTCACATCCTGTTCCTATGGCCTATAGGGACTTGGGCTACGTTTATACTTGAAGCCGAAGTTTATTCTGTCCAGCTGAAAACCTAGGGGAAGGATTGAGAGATGGAAACTATGACGTGTCAGCTTGTTTGTGTCATGTAAGCGCCGTGCAGTGAATCATGAGTGGCTCCACATATCATCAGTGAAACCTTTAGCCCATTTAGAACTGAGGCCGATTCTACAAATGTCTTCTAAATCCTAACAGTTTTCTGAAAAACATATGTTTCTATGTCAGTGGGTCAAGGATGCCCAAAATGTTATGTATTTGGCAAAAATAGCAGATCTACAAGCTCATAGCACAGCACAAAGTGACGCGCTATGAGCTTGTTTATCTGCCATCTGGAAAAATCGTGACACACACTCAAATTTATAGCTAAAATCGAAAATGACATAGATGCTTTCTCGGTTTTAATGGGTTAATATCAAACATTTTAGCAGCCAATTTTGAGAAAGTATTCATAGTTAGTGGTATACGCGGTCGCGGGTTGTACGAAAAAGAGACCAAAAGGTTGAAAAACACCTGAGATTACATTTTTTTGCAATGACCTTAGGTTCTCCTTTACAGTAAATCATATTGGTTACACTTTTAGAAACAGTAATTTAGTTTTCTTTGGAAGAACCGCTTACATTAGCATTTGGAAAAGGTGTTAACAGTTGTTAATAGGGTCCAATGAATTTCACACTGACTTTTGACATTATGAGCTCTTATGAGCCATATTCACCAACAGATTACACACATTTACGTCACAGCAAATTTAAAATTAAAGTACAACAACCACATTGGTTACTTTGAATGGAAATGTGAGTACTTTGCTTGTACTTCCAGTAAGTTTGCTTGGTGCGTGGCCAATGAAACATGGGCACACTGTGCTTTCACAGTGTGCCCTTGTGTGGTGCAAACTGATTAAAAATCTCACAGTAACTTACAGGGAGAATTTAAATGCTTTCAGGAAACGTTCACTTAAGGCCAGTGAAACATGACCCAGCTAAGTTTTCGTCAGGGTTGAGTCAGTTCACTTTCGATTCAATCACGTATAGTGGGTTTTCTTCAATATTCAAATGGTAAAAGAAAAAACCTTTTGCATAAGTAAGTTGATATATGTAACCTTTAGGAGAGAATGAATGCTCTATTATTAATAAGTGAGAAAAAAAATTATTACTGCATTTAAATGGGATTATACTAAGGTACAACAATGGCAATTCAGTTCTGAATGTGATCTGTGTTGAATGCCTGCCCCCGCCCCCTCTTTCCTAATACATATACACTCCAATATCTAAAATAAAGAAGTGCCTAAAAAAGAAAAGAAAAAAGAAAATAAATTGCATTAATCTAGTGCATCCTTTTACAGTAGGCTACTGAATGTGCTGTACTAGTTTGTAAAAGAAGTAGGGCTACAGTATACTGGATTTGTATTCTCACACAAGATGTCATAATTCTGTACTTACCTCATTTCAACCCAGGTTTGCTGTCTGAGTTATATTCTGCAGTCTCAATACATAAATTCAAGACAAGAATTTATGCTTTCCCACTCTGCTATCTCAGCACGAGTTGAGAAAATAAATCAATCAAACGTATCCAAAGTGTTGACGCTAGACAGGCGGAAAATGTAGGAGGATACTTGTGTATGTGCTTCTTCCAATTTAACCCATTAAGACCTGAGAGCAGATCTTTAAAAACAAATTCAAAAATAGCAGATGTACAAACTCGCATCGCGGCACGAAGTGACGCGCTGTGACACGCTGTGAGCTTGTATATCTTCTATTTTTGAATAGCCAAAGCTAAAATAAAAAATAACACAGATAATTTCCCGGTTTGAATGGGTTAATCAACATGCATGTCTTTTAACATGCAGTGACTCAGAGGGGAAAACAGAGAACAGGAAAATATGGAGGGGATGAAAAGAGATATTTGGATATCTGAGGCTGAGCCATGGTAGGTCACACATCGAATTCAGGAAAGGAAATGAACTTTTTTGGGGATTACAACAGCTAGTTCCTTCTGTGCATTGTGATTGGCCAAGTGGCATTCGGGGCTAATAACGACAAAACACCAATGGGTAAATCACTGGCACGAGTATCACTCTGTGATAGGTTGTGGACCAGTCCAGCTGGCTTTAAGTTGCCTATACAATAGGCAACTTAAACAATGGGAAACTGTTTCCGATTGCGGGAATTTAGGAAAATACAACAACACTATCTCATATTTTTCAAAACAAGATTAGTCTAAAGATAACGGTGTGACTTCCTTGTGGATCTCTGACAATATGATGTCATGTTGATGACATCATATAGATGAAGTCACTTTTGTCCAAATATGGAGGGACAGCAGGGAGGTGCATGAGATTAATAATTCACAAAATGTGAAAGAAAAATATATTCACAGATTTTGGACCCCAAAAATCATTTGAAATATGTGAAAAATATAAGTGATTTACATCCGGAAACGTGCGTAAGAAATGTGGCACTGATCGGTTCACTGGCTAGCGAGATTAGCCGTGGACAGACAGACACACATACGCGTTTTCTAATCTAGGATGGCTCACACCTAGCAGCCATGGAATAAAATGAATTAACAACAGTGCAATGCTGTTAAACAATAAAATGCTCGAGGTCATGCTTTATTGTTGTTATTGGCACTGATATGCAGGGCGATGGCATTCCACTTCACATTGTGACTATGTCGCAGCACTGCTGTGCCAATAATCACTCACTATAACCATAATAAAGCACTCCCTCTCACGTCTTATATTGCTTAAATATACAGTATGTGTCACTGTGATTGCATTTATGTAAAATCATGATGACTCAGTTTTATTATAATGGGTCCACTTCTAGCAAAAATAGTGAACTAGCTCCAGCCAATAACTGACATTTCTGACATTTTCCAGAGCTTAAATTTAACCCATTTAGACCTGGAAAGCCTATACGTTGTTATACCCTTCAATCCGGGAAAACATCTGTGTCAGTTTAGATGTTGCTACCGGTATGTATATAGCAACATGAATCTTTTTTTATAAAAAAATGCATGTTTTTCAGAAAACTTAGGTTAGGATTTAAAAGGCGTTTTTAAAATCAGCCTTTTCAACACATGGCTGAAGTGCCATTAGCAAGGCAAATACTGCAACTGTAGTTGGAATTGCAATATACTATACAGTAATGCACATTTGAGTCAAATCGTAACACCTGTTATCTGTAAAAAATCAAGCTTGTGCACAGAATAACTATGGCATTAGGTATTAATATAGTGCAATTCATAACCTTCACTTTGAAGTTTCCCCGTGGGGGAGCCCCTCGTTTCCAGGGGGAGGGTTGATGAGGGTTGATGATCGTGGGCTGGCGCTTGTGGATCGGCTTTTTGTTTTGTGTCGCCCATCTCTCCTCTGACACAGAGAGGTGATACTAAAGTTTGCGGACTACAGTCTTTTTTTTTTTTTTGCTCGCCTCGGATCAACAGGCTGAGTGTTTATGAAGCGCTTTCGCACGCCAACATCCTGGAGAAAAGATTATCCCCCGCGCGCGTGTGCACATACGAGCACGAGTGCGAGAATCTCACGGTGACGCGCGCCTCCGCCGCTCATGGTAAGATCCTGTCTCCCAGAGCTAGAATGTGTTTACTCTGTTTTGGTTTGTAATGGCGGCGGAGACTGTTACCCGCGGCCGCGCGGCTCAGACTCTTTTGTGTGAGACGTGTTTGTGTGATCACGTGACCAGATCACGTGTTTTTTCAACTTCTCCGTCATCTACATGAAAAATATTAACCCACCATGTGCTGGAGGGGGTAATCTAACGCGGACCACTAAAAAGACCCTAGCCCGTAGATCTACGGGCTTGGCGGGTAACGGGTGGAATTACCGGCCCGTAGATCTACGGCTTGGCAGGTAATATGTTAAGCTTTAATATTGACACTTTCTTAAGTTTAGGTACTAAAGTCTAAATCACAATTTAGATGTATTCCTTGGTTGTGCAGCACTTTTGGAAAAGTAATCAACAGTCAATAGCATACATCGTGTTGCTAAACAAATTAGCATGTGTATCATCCCAAAATACGATATACTGATCCGTTTAAGCATCTAAGAATTAGTATTATTTTTTTAAAAGCAGTGGTTTATAAACAAGACTCACAATTTCTCCCTCTTTGCCGCTGAAGTCAAGGGAGAGCATGCGAACTCCATCGTCAGAGGACATCTTGAGCTTTTCGAAGGGGTACGAGAGCATCACTTTGGGCCTGGTAGGGGTGCGAGCCCCTCGGTCTTCCCCATTCTCCCTCTCTGACTGTTTGGGCTCAAACAGCACAGAGAAGCCCTTTTCATAATGGACCACCAGCCGACACTCCTGGCCGCGATACAGACAACCTGAAGGAGAGAGGGAAATGGAATTTAAACAATGTCGCATTTAACAACTTGAACCCTCTAGACTTTTTTCAGTCTGCACCAAATCTCTTGCGATGTGTTGTGAGCTTGTTGATCTGCTATTTTTGGCTGTATGTTCACTGTTTAGACCCTTTAGAGCAGCGGTTCTAAATGGGGTCGCCAAAATATGTCCCTCATGGGGTCGTGGTATAAAAACGTTTGAGAACCCCTGCATTAGAGGATCCAAATCATTCTCTAAATCACTACTATCTTTAGTTCAGGTTCACATATTAACGCTGTCCAGCTAAAAGATGAGTGTACCTCTGACATCACACATCGCTTTCATGCCCTGGGTAATAGCAGTCTCATCTGTTAACATACAGTAGAGTGCGCTTCTGACTGAAAACAGAGTGTGTACTATTACTGTCTACTCTCCAAATCTATGCACCCCTTTACTCTACAAGTAAATGACAAACAGTGGTGGACAAATCATATACTCAAGTAAATACTCAAGCATTCAAAAGTAAAAAAAAAGGAAATCTGTGAAATTAGCATCGCGCTGCGACACGCTGAGAGCTTGCAGATTTTCACTACATTTGAACCACTTGAACAAGTGGTTAATTCATAATATATTTTTGTAAGTTTTGGTCCCAAGAGTCCCATCCTAGAAATGTAGTGGAGTCAAAAGTACAACATTTCTATGTAAAATGTAGCAGAGTTACAGTCATAAGCTTGCAAAAAACAAAAATGTGCTTAAGTACAGTACTCAAGTAAATGTACTTAGTTACTGTGCACCTCAGACAAAGCCATCTGTTTACCTCACAGCGTACTCTCTATTGAGCACGTTATCACCATTCACATACAGTCCTCAATGCTTCAATTTGACTCCCTGCCGGAATTCGACTCCCACTCACGTAGTGGGGATAGTGTGCACCTTAAGCGGGAAGAGAGCTTGGTTCTTCCCCTGGAGAGGTGCAGGGCTAGGGTGTGTGTGTGTGTGTGTGTGTGTGTGTGTGTGTGTGTGTGTGTGTGTGTGTGTGTGTGTGTGTGTGTGTGTGTGTGTGTGCGTTTGAGAGAGAGAGTGAATATGTGAGGGCGAGAGAGCGAGAGAAGACAGAAAGGAAGCAGGACGGGGTAGAGAGCATGTGCGTTTGTGTCTTATCTCTTGCTGGACTACAGAAGACCTGCTTTTGTGTGTGTGTGTGTGTGTGTGTGTGTGTGTGTGTGTGTGTGTGTGTGTGTGTGTGTGTGTGTGTGTGTGTGTGTGTGTGTGTGTGTGTGTGTACAAGTATAGTAGAATGTGAGAAATAGACATTGTGAGGACAATTTTCCTGGACCTCACAAGAGAAACGGTTGTTTTATGGTCACGAGTATTAGGAAAAGATAGGCAGGCCCTATCTTGTGCACTGCCTTATTTATCCCTTATGCCTAAACCTTTTTGGCATTTTTTTTTACTATTTTGAAAAACATTGTGAAAATAGCCAATCTATACAAGAGCATTTAAGGGTTAGGGTTGGAGATATGCCTGATTCATAATAATTTGTCATGCCCAAAAGTAGCAGGTCTACAAGCTCACAGCGCGTTGCAGCGTGACACGTTGTGAGCTTGTAGATCGGCTATTTTCGGCTTTAGGGTTACAGTTAAAAACAGTGAAAGAATAAATGGCATTCATAAAATCGCCCTCCTAAAATGTTGCTCACAAGTATATAATACAAACGTGTGTGTGTGTGTGTGTGTGTGTGTGTGTGTGTGTGTGTGTGTGTGTGTGTGTGTGTGTGTGTGTGTGTGTGTGTGTGTGTGTGTGTGTGTGTGTGTGTGTGTGTGTGTGTGTGTGTGTGTTATCTCTCCCTGAGGACTACTGAAGGTCTGCTTAGCAGTCTCCTTTGTCTGCCTGTCAGCAGGCTGATTCACAGCGTACTTAACTTTGGTGTCAGTCAAACCATGCTAATCACTCTATACACATCAAAATCCCTTCCTCGTCTGGCTCTTTATCTGTATATTGTATATATATATAATAATTATCTGTATTATTGTATATTGTATACAATACAATAAACAGACAAAAACGAAATATTTGCGAATATTTCTTAGGCCGTATGAAGGCCACAACGCACGTAATATAAAGACTAGTTCATGGTTTCCAAGTGTGTGCAAACGTGATGTCCAAAAAAACTTTTTTCACTCTTTTTATTTGAAATTATTTTATTAACACATGTTTGTGTATTCTTCAAGGTAGAGGGACAACCCGGTGTTGCAATGAGACTGGAAATATATCTAAATGTGTGACGCCATAATAATAACAAGAATAAACATTATTTGTATAGCACCTTCAAAGTGCTTCACAGGCAGGACAGTGTTCAAGTCACTTCATAATTAAAAGACATACGTCAGGCATAACGTTTAAATAGCAAACAAACACACCAACGCCATAAGTATGCTGTGTCACATTTTCCGCATACTGCTATAGTAACCAGGCGGATAGGTTGGGAAGGATAATATCATATGTCACTTTTAGCCAAATACCATTTCAAGAGGAGCTTAGAATGTTCAACTTTGCACTCAAAATGTATAGCCTACTTATTTGTCAAAAATGTCTATGACGCCTCTGGAATCAATTCATATCACTACAGGTTGGCACTGGAAAACATTAAATTCCAAATCTTTTCATTTGAATTACAGTGTCAGGCTCTCACTTTTGTGTAACAGTGAGTATACTAGTGTAAACAATGTAGAGTCATACAATATTGGATAGGTCACGAATTTCAGGGCAACACTAGCTCCAAGGTAGGTACATATTTGACATGATCAAATCGAGTGATTCAGAGCGGCCAGCCCTTAAATGAGTACACCCAATGGTAAAATACCTGCTTTGACATCATTGATTGACTGTAGTCAGAAGTGCAATGTGCTTGGATGCTTCAACCCATAGACTCTAGCCATGTGGCAGCAGTTTGTGATTCAATGTGGATTTACCCTTTCATTTTAACTCCGTCCTCCACTACTTGTAAATGGGACAGTGAGAACAGTATTTCTGTTATGTCCAGGAGAAAGACTGAGAGGGGAAACTCTACTCTCCTACCTGAGAGGCTTGATCTGCAGGGAGAGCAGCGTTTCCCACCAGAACACAAATACACACACAAACACACACTCACACAAGGGTCTTTTCAGCCCAAAACAAAAGACCTTCTTTCAGGATGACGGTGAGTGCAGAGGTAAAGCCCTCTTCCAGAGGGTTAGGAGCATGAGATAGGAGTTAGAGGTGGAGGAGAAGATACAGAAAAAAAGAGGAATAAGAGACAGAATTACTGAGCATGAATGAAGGGGAAAAGAAATAAATTGGTACGACATGCACGCATTTCAGTTACCACGGCAACCAATAGAAAAGGATAAAAGGTGGGATGGGAGCTTCAGTTTGAGTTAATGTTTCTTGTGTTACTTGTACAGTTACACTTTCAAATGCCTGTTATTCAAGAAAATATTTTTCTTTAAATTAAATTATTTTGAGAAATGTCTTTCTTTCCTGTGATTTTGTGGCTACAGTGCATGGTACCGTAGTATATATTACTATCATCTCACTCAATGGCTTCAGAGAAATGTCAGTATGCCTACTGAAAGCATTAGGGGAAAGCTCAGTCTAAAACCTCTCTCACCTTGAGAACAAGGAACAACAATAATAACAATAATTGACAGTGATACGAAATCACACCTCAAAGCCAAGTAAATGACTTTATGTGCCCAAATCTCCAAAACATGGCTCCCTGCCCAGAGTATGATTGAGAGTTAATTTCAATTTCGAGCAAATATTTGTCACAAGCTTTTACACTGAGTAAGCCATCATATTGATTAATCAGAATGTCAGCCAGATGAAAAGTTGACAAGGTTGATGGAACAGCTCTTTAGGTGACCGGCCGCTAGTGAAAAATATTACAACAAGTGTAAAGAACATTTCTATTCAGAAAAGAAATAAAACCCAGAACTAAGTCTTGACATCAGTCTAGGAAGACAAGACACACAGTGAAATAGCAATCTAGTGATACAAAAATAAATATAGCTATATTCCCATAAACCGTATTCTCTTTTTCACCTTTAGTTCATTTGACAGAAATGCACCAGAGCTTCTCAGTCAGTCAGTCAGTCAGTCAGTCAGTCAGTCAGTCAGTCACCCAGTTATTGTTTTTATCACCACCACTAGATCTTGCAGTCCCCCTGTGTGTGTGTGTGTGTCTGTCTGTCTGTCTGTCTGTCTGTCTGTCTGTCTGTCTGTCTGTCTGTCTGTCTGTCTGTCTGTCTGTCTGTCTGTCTGTCTGTCTGTCCAGGTAATCTCACAAACTACTAGGCTGACCTGCATCATATCTCAGCCTGACTGGGCTGGATCTAATTGTTATATTAGGGATATGGCCAACCCAACCCATCGGCTTCGAGAATTGGTCAAGCTTTACGTGACGCTGTATTGTTATGCCAATATAAGTGGTAGTGCGCACAAGGCACGTAGGATACTCGAGTAATACAGTTTAATTGAAGGTATTGATTGCGTGTTAAATGTTACGTTGGACCGTGCGTCTGAAAGGACCAGAGACAACCTATCATGCTGCTGTGGCAGTGTGTCACAAGGTGTACTCCTTTGGAGGGGAAGCTAGGATGAACCACAGGGATCAGATTCAGGTGCATGTCTTCAACACAGTATCTTTGCACTGGATGAAGTTTCCCCCAGTGACAAGTGGGAGAGAACGTCCCCTTGAGGTTCCCTCCATGCGCTTTGGCCACACAGCCGTGCTGATAGAAGACATCATCTACATCTACGGGGGGTTTACTTACACTGGGAAGTACACGATGGGGTGCTGCAATGTGCTTTATGCATTTGATGTCAACAAACACAGATGGGCCAAGCCCAAGGTTTCTGGTGTTGTTCCAGGGGTGGTGTGCGACCACTCAGCCTGCGTCTTAGGGACGGTTATGTATATCTATGTAGGATATACTAATGATATCCACACATTGGACACGACCACGATGGTCTGGTCTTTGATTGAAACCAAAGGCACTCTGGCACCTGTTTCAGAATGTCTCTCTGCCAACATCATTGGGACAAAGGTGTTTGTATTTGGGGGTCTAGTGTACAACAACGTCAGGGTGTTTGACACAGAGACCAACTGCTGGCTGAGCATGCCTTCAGCACAGCTTCTTCCAGACGTACGCACCGGTCATTCAGCCTTTGTCTACAATGGAGAGCTGTACATATTTGGTGGCGACGACCTCGACTGGAGCTTCAATGATCTGTGGAAATTCAATCCAGAGGCCTTCTCCTGGAAGAAGGTTGAGCCCAAGGGGAAAGGTTCATATTCATCGACATCTAGGATGTGCTGTTGCATAGTGGAAGATTGTGTCATCCTATTTGGAGCGTACGGATCGACAACCAATGACCTGTACCTCTTAGACATAAGTCCTCGTCTAAAGATGTTATGCAAGCTAACAGTTATTCAGCACCATCTGGAGCAGTCAGGACTCCCACACGACATCAGGTGGGAACTGGCAAACATGACTATAACAGCAACAGAGAAAATAACATGAGTGTGCTCTGCCGCCAGCGAGCCCACAAAAAAAGACATAGCTGTGAAGGAGATCTCTATGAATAGAAACCTCTATGCCCAGTTGATCGCCATCAGGAATTAATGTAGAAACCATAAAACATTTTGAGCAAAGGAATGGACAGTTATGAAAGAGGACTTCAAGAAACAGATGTTTGTAAATTAGATGAAGTGAGAGTGGGAAAGGAAATTTACTGCAAAGGTGGAGACCTGTGTGTGTGTGTGTGTGTGTGTGTGTGCGTGTGTGTGTGTGTGTGTTGTTTTGCTGCTCTGCCATGTTTGAGGCAAAGTGAGCAGTAGATATGGAATGAGAATGGCCAGTTACTTGAGCCTGTTCAGCCGTGTCCAATCAAATCCACAAATTCTTGCACTCTGACACACCTTACTGTCATCACAGTTTGTACGACATAGGAAATAAGTATGACTTCTGCCCCAAACCAAAAAACTATGGACTAAAACTAGCCAATCGGACACAAGCGGTTCGTCCGACTTACACTACTAGCCAATAACAACACTGAACACTCCTGCCCCTCCGGCTCAAAGGATGTAGTCAATCACAGGCATTCAGTACAATTCATTCAGGCAAATACCAACTTGTCAAAGTAGCATTGTAGTTGATAATTTATGCAGGTATATATTATTTTTTTACACCAACTTGTTCTTGTGAAGGTTATAAAGATCGCTATGTCCATTTAGAGATAAGCCTTCTGTAAACTGCCCACTGCCTTTCGTTACCTGCAGTACCATCCTTTAGTAGACACAGCTGTCAACACATGCTCCAATCAATTTCTCAACTTTGGCCATAAGACCAAAGGAATTAATTCCTTTTCATGAGGGTGTTGTCACATGATATATATTTGATCAATTACAAGTTAAAATCATATCAATCTCATCAGTTTTGGTTGACCAACCATGTGGTCTTTTTAGAGTCTCCCTCTAACTAAGGGTGGTGAGTGATGTTTCAGTTGAGTCACGTGCGCGCAGAACACAAACACTGAGCTTCGTACAGACATGCCCAGAGGGACATATTATGCAGAGCTGAAGTCCGCTATCACATCATTTTAGTCAGCACGGACCCCAGTGGATACTGGTCCGTGTATGCTACGTCTGCACAATTAATTGGTCTTTAGGCTTTAACTTCATGTTTGTTTTCTCAGTACCATGCCACACTACTTGTATGCAGGGCCAGCGCCAGCCAAGGTCCCCCCCCCCCCCCCCGAGTAGGCTGTTAAAAAAGCCATTAAACATATAGGTTTAGGGTTATAACGCCACCTTTTCGTGGTTTTGTTGTCTTATTTCCTGAGTCCTGTCTGTTATGTAGCTAGGTAGAGAGCACAGTAATGAATTAAATCAATTTCACTTGTTGTGGTGGAGCAACCTATGGCGCCCCTACTGACTCCACCGGCCCTGCTTTTGTGTTCACAGTCCAAAGATTTGTCTCCATACAGCCTGTATACTACATAATAATGTAATGACAGTCCTTTATTATATCTCTTCCCCACATAGATGGGTTTCCTGTTTGTAAACATGAGAGGATGATGCGCGCGCAGTGGAGGGTTGAGCAGTAGAGGGCGCTATTACCCGCAGCAGCTCTAGTCAAATGTACATTCATAAAATAAATGGTCTTCACCGGGTTTAATGAAAGTAGATTAAATGATGCAGTTTGTAATATCTTCTTTACTCAATAAAAATGATTTGTCGGAAGTTGGATCTGTTTGTATATAATAGCAGCATTATGCCTATTATGCCTCAAATAGCAGCATTATGCCTATCTAAATCCCGAAAATAACAACAGAGTGAATGGCGCTTCCGGTTCGTTCTACCACCCGCATGCGCAGATTGCGCACTCTGCTCTGTGATGACGTCGCGCGGAAACCCATCTATTGCACCATGCCTTTTCATACATACACAACTCCAAAACATTGTCATCACATGATCCAGACAGACAGATAGAGAGAGGTAGGGCATGCCTACTGTCATGAATCTTCGTCCTAGGTACATAGCACATATTTTTCATCTGTTGATTTCAGTGCAACATGTAAGCTATACGCTAAGACATGCCTGTAACTGATTAATATGTTTGTCTAAACACCATTCGTCATGGCAGTGCCGCTACATCTCAGCATGCTGTGCTACAATGCTACGCATTGTCCATGTCTCTCTGCAAGGTAGCGAGCATGATGCACATATCATTGAAACCTACCGTAAGAGTCTTTCATTTAAACAGCTTTAGGGATGTGAGCAAAGCCCTGCAATGCTAATAACAGCACAGTGGCAGTGTCTGTACAGGTGCAGATGGAGTTGAAAGTATTTTAACGAGTGTTTGGAGACAACAGACTGCAGGAACAGACAACTGACAAGGCGTGGAAAGCGTGGCTCTCATCTTCTGAGATACCAGCACTGTTAGTGAGGATTGGCTCACCTCACCCACCTGCTTCATACATGAGCAGACTCTGAACTGTAGCTTAATATGGAGCAATGTAATTATAGACAGAGAGAGACAGACAGTGACGGGGACCCAGGGGAAAAAAGAAGCAGAGTTCCCAGAACATTCTGTGCTCCAGGAGGGAAAGACAGAGAGATTGAGTGGGGGGTCGACAGAGGGAGAGAGAGTGTGCACGTACATGAGAGAGAGATAGTGAGAAGAGACTGAGGGGGACACACCGTAGGAATTCCCAGGACAACCAGTAACGAATGCCAAGGACCACACACACACACACACACACACACACACACACGTGCGTGCGCGCAGATGCACACAAACACACGCACGCACACGCACACACACACACACACACACACACACACACACACACACACACACACACACACACACACACACCACACACACACACAGAATGACATTCCATTCTATAAATAGCTAGCGCTTTGTCAATGCCTTCCATATGGCTGAAAAATAATAACACAAACCCCATCGTGTGTGTGCAGTCTGTGTGTGTGTGTGTGTGTGTGTGTGTGTGTGTGTGTGTGTGTGTGTGTGTGTGTGTGTGTGTGTGTGTGTGTGTGTGTGTGTGTGTGTGTGTGTGTGTGTGTGTGTGTGTGTTAGAGAGAGACACACAGAGAGAGGGAGAGAGAGAGAGAGAGAGAGAGAGAGAGAGAGAGAGAGAGAGAGAGAGAGAGAGAGAGAGAGAGAGAGAGAGAGAGAGACACAGAGAGACAGAGACAGAGAGAGAGCAATAGTTTCATAGCTGGGTCTCTTATAACAAAAGTAGGTAGGTCTTGTGTTTTGTATGTATAAGCGCTACCACTCTGATGTAATGACACGTGTGTGTGTGTGTGTGCGTGTGTGTGTGTGTGTGTGTGTGTGTGTGTGTGTGTGTGTGTGTGTGTGTGTGTGTGTGTGAGATGTATGTGTGGTGCGCAGATACTCACTAGTAGTAACTTCTTTAATCATCTCAGCAGAGTTGTGACATCCGTTGACAATGTGCCTGGTCCACAGGGATAGATCCTTGGTGGTCTCTGTCCGGAACAGGTGGGCCTCGATCCCCAGTCGCGTGCCAGTCCGCGTGGCAAAAGATAGCTCCCTGCCAGCGTTGGGGGACCCCCGGTCAGGGCCAGAATGGACAAGTCTGTATAAAGACATGGATAAACACTTCATCTTTACCAGCACAGTATATTTGGATGAAATTGGTAACTTCATCCTTCATTCTCATGTATTTTCTTTCTGTTTACTAAAGAGCTGGAGAAACGAGGAGACCCCTAACACTCTAGCATGGATTACTATTGGAACCTACAGTAGAGCTTTAATGTTTTAACCAAAAACTGTCTACAGTATTTCATAAGCATGGTTTTGGAGTTTTAGCATCCCGTGATCTAAAATTTGTTTCAGATTTGTTGTAGTTATATTTTAAATCCCTGCCATGAAAACATTCAGGGTTAAAAAACACAATCTCAAACTAGTAATGTAAGATAAGTAGCCATCAAAATTATCTTCATTATTCAACACACACTGCTGTGTGTGTGCGTGCGTGCCTGTACCTTGTCGCTAGCAGAGG
>NC_137605.1:35081033-35111033 GCF_963280865.1 Gymnoscopelus braueri | reverse complement strand
TGCGGAGGAAGAGGGGTACTTCCGGGGGAGCATGAGCTGGGTGAGCAACTTTCATTGAAATGAATAGGTGGGGGTGAGGACATCCGTTCTGGGTGCGGTATGGTAACAGACTTTTGGTATTTTCAAAGAACTAGCAGGCAGCACGGCGGCAAGATGGGTTGGATTAGGCTGAATATATCAGAGGCTTTGTTGCAGGTGGACTCAATCATGGCCAATCAAATTACTGTACCTCTTTCCATCACCTTTTAAGAGTGGTTGGTGCTCAGCGCAATGGCTTGTCATGAAAGTAGTGCATCAGAATCAGAATTTCTCCCAAGAGTAAACTGATTTCCCAGTGTAGAGTCGTCAACAACAAATCTACACCCCAAACAGATTGCCAAAAGTACTGAAGATGATGTAAAATTAGCTTGAAACAACAAATGCAGTTAATACGTCTGGCACCGGTCTTATAGGAAGTGTTTCTTAGTGTAAGAAAATGTTTGATGATGTGCGGCGATGAGCCAAACAGTACCTGCCACTGCCAGTATGTGTAATAATATACCGTATCTAGTTTACCAAACAGGAAGCCTTTCATGAAGTGGAATAATATGGATATTATGCCTTCAATATTCTCCATGCATCATGATGCACTACAGTTCAGTTGGATACAAGCATTTAACAATTGCAACAGGAGACGGTAGACTACACCAAAATGTAGTCAAAGTCAATTTTCCAGCTTGGGGAATTCATATCAAAGCAAATCACACAAGCAGAGCATATTTATATAAAGTGGGTTTTGTGTGATTTGGGAAATGTCTATTTGGATGCACCTCTACCGACTAAAGTGATGAAAATAGTTCAAAAGATGAGTGTGTGCCTCACTATACATTGGTAAAGAGTGCTGCAAACAACAAAATATCAAACACATGCAAGTGAAGAATAACTTAAACTAAGTCACTGCTTTGCGGGGAATTATCAATTCACACGTCTACTGCACGCCTAATGTTAGAGTGCCTGACCCAAAACAGGATGCAGATTGTTTGTTTGGACATTAGAAAGTGAATCATAAAAACACCACAGCCGTTGTTGTTTTATACAACTCCATAATTAAACACTTCCTGTTTAGTATAAATTGAAAGAAGACAGCAAAACAGTCACACTCTTCCTTGAGAACACACATGAGAACAATGTTTGCACAGCACCTTTATTATAATGAAGACGGCTGATGAATATGCTATAAACCTTTTCATGTACGTTCAGTTGAAGTCAACTATATTACACATAAGATGAGGTGAAGGAGAAGTTATTTCCTCCTGTCTACCTCATGCTGAGATATGACCATGTCTGACGCCAGTGAACTCACCATGTTTCCTCCAGAGGACTTGAGTGAATATGATTATTGAAGATAAAGAGGATTATCCCACGCAGTTTAAGAATTTGTATATGTTTTTCCCATGGTCTAGGGCAGGCAAATCAATATGTATGCAGATATATGACCTTAATATTTCATTGGGAATGAGCTGGATTACAGAAAGATGCCTGTTAAACCACTCAGGAGAATCTTTTAGGAAATGGGTACCTTTTCTTCATTAGAACTGAAAACACATTTAAGTCCATTGAACTCTGTTTTAATCTATGTCTGGTATACCGGCACTCCACTGTAGTATGTCTTGTCTACTCCAGGTGCTCTGTTTGGTTAAAAATAGGCACAACTCCAAATCCAGGATGGCTCTTTAATGGCCAGGGATGCTTTCTTTGTTTCTGTGTGTCTTTTCACAGCCCTGAGTGACCTGGAAAACCCCCCACAAAGTGATGAATCTGCTCCTCTACAATTGAACCCCTCGCATGTGGGAGAAACCCTCTAAATCAACTCCAGGTGCTCCTCTGGGCTAAAAATAGAACTGCTGCCTGTAAAAGGAGACTGGGGGACAAGGGAAGAAGTATGAGCCAGATGTGTGGTTGGTAATGTTCTGTAAAGAGAGGAGGTTCTGACGTAGTTTGGATCACAGACCTGAAGCAAACAAGCCCCTGGAAAAGGGGCTACATTTTAAGAGACTTTAAAGATTACAATGTCATGTGAATGCCAACAAAAATCTGTATCCACAAAAAAGAAAGAAGAAGAAACAAAGAATAGAAAGAAACCAACACTTGATGAGTTAAGTTTCCAGCATTTTAAAAGTGAAATAGATGATAGCTGCAAAGGTCAGCTCTTTTAAGGGTTAAGGTTTGGAGAAATTGTGTCACGTTAAATGCTTACAAAGTTATTTTACTTCTGATATTTCCTTCTCTATTGAAGAACTGGAAAACTCATTGGGAGGCCCATTAGCGTTCATCGGAAAAAAGTGTTATGCATTTGAGAACTCAAAATAGGTACAAAAAAAAGGAAAAGCCTAGAAAAAACAGAACCTGTGTACAGCACTGAAGCCCTGACATGGGAACGTTTTATCAGAGCGATAAGTATTGCTCTGTATTAGTCCCAGCAGAGAGAGAGAGAGAATTGGCCATTCCCTTTTGTGGTCAACAGAGGAGTGGTGTACGACGTACATGTGTGTGTTTCCATGCACTGAAAACTCACACACTTATCAAGGTAAGCGTGAGCTGAGAAATCTCAGCTGGCAGTCTAGAAGTCACACAGTACTATAAGAAGCCAGTGCTGGTTCTGATATCGCTTATCTTCCCAACTGTAAATATTTCTATAAATAAAAACATCATGTAACAGTACATGAATAGAACTTTATACAAACACAGCAAATGTAACTCGCCAGTGTGCTCACTCTAGTCATTGAAGGGACTGACAGAGAATCGAAATAGGATTGGAAGAATAATAGAATGAAAATGTACCCACATAACCACGATGCATTGTGTGAACAGTTAGAGTCGAGCAGAATGGTCAGCTCCACTTGGAGCCAACTACGATATTAAAATAGTTGCATTTAGGCATTAGGTTAGAGAGGGCTATGTTTAGGAGTAAAGTTAAAAGGTGGTTGTATTTAGGCATTATGTTAACAGATGGTTTAGTTAAGTTAAAAGGTGGTTGTGTTTAGGCATTATGTTACAGATGGTTAAGTTAAGTTAAAAGGTGGTTGTGTTCAGGCATTATGTTACAGATGGTTTAGTTAAGTTAAAAGGTGGTTGTGTTCAGGCATTATGTTACAGATGGTTAAGTTAAGTTAAAAGGTGGTTGTGTTCAGGCATTATGTTACAGATGGTTTAGTTAAGTTGAAAGGTGGTTGTGTTTAGATATTATATTTGAGGTGGTTATGTTTAGGTATGGGTTTGGTATGGTTAACATCAGAGTAAGGTTCTGGGATAGTGGTTAGCCAAGGAGATCATGTGTCCTCAAACTCCCAGAAAAGAATATATATATATATATATATATATATATATATATATATATATATATATATATATATATATATACACACACACACACACACACACACACACACACACACACACACACACACACACACACACACACACACACACACACACACATATATATTTCCCTCCCATGTAGTCCCTGCCAGATTTACCATATTTACTCTCAGATCAAATAACACAAAATAGTCACTCTTCTCTTCTCTTAACTACCCCCTGACTCGTCTGCCATATTTTCCTTTTCTCATGTCCTCTCAACACATCTTTTGTCTTTCCACTCTCCTGTCTGCGTCTCCCCTCATTCCCTCACTCAGCTCCCCTTCCTCCTTCTGTCTGTCATCTCCACTCGTCAAGTTCCATACCCTCTCCTCTCCTCCTCTCTTCCTCTTCTTTTATCTACAATCCCATCCTCCCACTGCTCTGCATATCCTTCTCTACAGTCTGTCGTCTCACTGCTCATCAGCAGTTTAAGCAACATACGCTGAAGCTACAGTAGTATTCCTCAGAGGGATCCAGCATTGCACTGCATCTAGTGAAGCTAAGCTCAGCCATATGTCCTTGTCATTTACAGTAACATGGGGGACCCTTGAACTTCTCACCCCAGAGCGCTCAAACTGAGTCATTTTAGACTTGTCCTCCTGGCTGGGACACGATTTTAGTTAGCAAACCTGGAAAATCAGTTGCCTAGAGGCAGCACAGTAGTTAGAGCTACAGAGTTACAGATACAGCGTATAAGTACTGTCGGATACAGCAATACAAATGGAAGAAATAACATTACAGAAGCACCACAAACAATGAACAACAGTATACAGTATTATACACCCTGCTGAAAAAACTGCAAAAACCATATACACATGACAACAACGTGTGGAGTTTCAACCAAAGGTTTAGTAAATACTAATTTAACTGTGTTGCTGTGGTGTAACACATTTGAACTTGAACATGTTCTGTCTGTTCTGACTACATTCTTTGGGGACTTTCACCTTACTGTCCTCTGTTTTACAGTACTGTACGTACTGTAGCACTAATTAACAGGACACTACATGGACTGGTACAGTAACAACCAGCAGTAACAACCAGCCCATAAGCTGTCCTGCATCTATCTTACATCACCAGAGGATTTACCCAGCCATGCTTTCAAGGGCAGTTCAACAAGCATGTTAAGTGTTACTAATATGATGTCTGCTTGCTTAGTCTGCTGTTGGACATATTAAGTCTGGATATTATGCCAGCTAATTGCCTGACACATGTGCAGCAATGGCAATATAAACATTACTTCTGAATAGAAATAAGAACTGTCCTGCAACGGTTAAATTAAAGGGGAACCTTCTTTATTAAGGATAAATTCTTTAGCTTTACCAGGTCTTGGGCAGGACTACTACAAAAATGCCAGATCTACAAGCTCATATTGTGTCGCACTGCGACCCGTTGTGAGCTTGTAGATCTGGCATTTTTGGCTAATATTCCCCCCAGAATATAGATGCTGTGGTTTAAGTGGTTAGGATAAAACAGTGTTCCCTGAGAAAGAACTGACCTTGACTGAACTCACTACTGCTATCCAGCCGTTCCATATACCTAACTGAGCTATAAATCAACAACAAAGGAACATTCGACTTTACTTCCATCATGTGCACTAAATGCTTGTAAAGTACAAGCTAGATTTGTTAAAGTGAAGACAAATGCAATATAATACAATTAACCTTTAATCTTTCAAATAAAGGTCACAATACAGAGATTACATTTCGAATACCTAGATGCGGATGCAATATTGCTTCAACCACTTTCAAACGTGTGTCCCTATTTTGGGCATGTGATTATAGGTGAAAGTCTTCAAACTACTTAAAAAAATAGGGAAAATTGCTGATCTACAGTACAAGCTCACAAGCTCACTGTAATGTGATGCATTGTAAGCTTGTAGATGTGGCTATTTTCCCTATCTGTCATACAACTAAGAATATAGGGCTCAAGTGGTTAAGCAATGAAACACTGGGCTTTGGAAAATAGGGCAAATAATATAATGGTCTATACTATAGGGAATGAATCTACAATATGGATTAACTGTTGATCAAAATGGCTGTTTCCTATGCACAGAGATGACCTCAAAATGTAGACGGCATAGCATAGCTTATCGAAAGGAAAGCAGACATAATCAAAAGCAGTTACATAAGTGTGATAAATAAATGGCATGTTTTAATGTGTTTATGCCCTCAAAATAAGTCATTTATATTGCCAGATGCACCTTCAGCCTCAGATAATCATATTTTCTGTTCATGGATGGATGCAATATTGTTTGTGTGCATCTGTGAATGTTTGTGCTTTATAGGTATAAATGAGCATGTGTTTAGCTTTTTTGTTAGTTTTTTTCAACATTTCTGGTGTTTAGCAGTCTGCACAGGCAGAAAAGAAAACATAGTCGTTGCTCATTGTTAGGACTCGACTTTGATGTCGTCTTCATCATCGACAGCTTTGACGTTTTGTAAGGTTGAACTACCAGCAAGCTTAACAGACTTCAAACATTATGCATACGGTATATGAGACATGGAGGAACAGACATGGACAGAGATTGGAAGAGGACGACAGGAGAACGACGAACAGAGGAATGGATGCCAGCGGCACAGAGAGAGAGGGTGAGAGTGGAATATGGAGAGGAGGAATGATACTACTGTATGATGAAGAGGTAAAAGGAGAGAGGGAGGAAGGGGGAGTGAATAAGTGAGTGGGAGGGAAAGAGAAAGTGAAGAGGGATAGTGATGATGCTACAGGGTGAAGAAGAAGGATAAAGGTGACTCTCCACCAAACAGACTACTTCAGACTACTTCAGACTACTTCAGACTACTTCAGACTACTTCAGACTGCAACAGACTGGTATTCGGTTGGCAAAAGTTGGCATTTAGTCTGTCAGCCGACGTGCCCATTGATGTGCTAATGCATTATAACTTTCAGCCCAATCTGGGAACCCATCGCCAAATAAAAAGGAAAAACAGCACCCTCTGCTGTTCTTGAGAGATTACTTTCAGCCTAGCCTGCCAGCGTTGCCAGGTCTGCTTATTATAAGCGACTTTGGGCACTCTGCAAAGTCGCTTGTAAATAGGGATGTTCCCAGTGTTTTTTCTTCACTGACGTGCAGTGGTGTAAAGTAACTAGTACATTTTTTTTTTTTTTTTTTTTTAATCCCACAATTTTGTAACCCTATTTTTTACACCCAGTGCCAATTGTCTATGTAATCCTGGGCACTACCTTCCCTCTGCCAACCTAGGGAGGCCAGGGCCGAGCTCATGCCTCCTTCAATGCATGAGAGCCAACTGACCTTCTTGTCACCTGACAGGGGAGAGTTTCCCTGGTTGGACGTAGCGCGTGGAAGGAACACGTTATTCCAACCAGTTCCCTTCCCCTCCATCAGGCGCCCCGGCTGGCCAGGGGGAGGCAGTATAGTCTTCTAGCTGTGAGGCGACAGCACTACCGACTGTGCCACCGTGCCCCCAAGTAACTAGTACATTTACTCAAGTACTGTACTTAAGTACAATTTTGAGGTACTTTTACTTTACTGGAGTATTTCTAATTGTCTATACTTTTACTCCACAACAATTATTTGAAATGTTTAGTTACTAGTTACTTTGCGGATATAAATCAGTATAAAACATACATTAACCACTTTAGCCATATTTTATACCTATAAGCTATTTGAAAATAGCAGATCTACAAGCTCACAACGTGTTGCGATGCCACGCGTTCTGAGCTTGCAGATCTGCTATTTTCAAACATTTTAGTACTTTTACTTTTGGTACTTTAAGTACATTTTTATACCAATACTTTAGTACTTTGACTCAAGTAAATGTTGAATTCCAGACTTTTACTTGTAAGTTAATTTATTGAAATTAACAGCCAGAAAATAGCCAAAACTGAGCACATTTCGATCTATAAGGCCAAATCTCATTTGAAAAATATATATTAAGAGTATATGAAAGCCAATTCAAATGTTTATACTATTGGAATCTTACACACCTGCTCCCAATAAATTACATCACCACAGCGCAAAAGTAGGTCAAATCAATCAATCTCTCTCTCTGGGAGCGACAACGAGAAACAGTGAATGTAGGTTTTCATAGACATGGTCGCTTGTTTCTCTCACAGAATCTGGCAACACCGAGCGCTGTTGTTGTCACACTTCTTCTCTGCTGCATGGCTACTCCAGTCGGCCAAAGAACAGAACATGTTCGGTCGGCTCTGGGTCTGCCGAAAAGGTCCCGACGGACCACCCGACGGACCTCTAACCGACGGGCCGACGATATCGAACGCTTCTCGACGCCCAAAGTCGGTGCGGTGGAGAGTCACTTTAAGAAAGACAATAATTGGAGAAAGGGATGGAGAGAATAAGCAAGAAAGAATGATTTGCAACAGAGATTGAGAATTGATTGAAAATAATTAATCGGACAGAGGGACTGATAAATGGGGGGAAATGGACAGAGAATTAGTTAGAGCGACCAATGGAAGAAGCAGAAAGAAAAAAAGATGTGGGGAAAGAAAGTAAAAGTGAGCTAAAGAGAGAATGAACGAGGAGGGAGCTGGAAGTACAAAGAAATTAATCGAGTGAAGGAGGGATGAAGGAAAGGGTGTAAGAGAGATAGAGTGAGACTGAATAATGACTAAAGAGAGAGAACAAGGGAAATGAGATAGCAGGAACACATGCTGCAGACAGAAAGAGAAGTTGACTCGTTTTCTGAGCCCCATGCTGTTTGATTGGCCCATTGTCATATTACCAACCAATTAATTTGATGACACCTTCTAAAGGACTGCCAACCCCCTGCTGATTTCTAAGACTCTTGCCAGTTACAGAAAATTATCTAATCACCACGTCAAACGTCTGGATAAAAATGGTTTTAAGTGTGCCAAAAATCAGGGAGAGAAAAGTCATGCACAGACTTTAAGTAACTTCACTTAGCGTCATACTATTGCACAGAGAGGAGCAGAGTAAACTAAGGGTTAATTAAGTTGGCCATTTCTTTTTTCTTGTTTTAAAACATGAACTTTGGAGCAGCGGTCATGGCTAAGGAGGTTATAGCCATGTGAATGGTGATTTATAATGCTAACTTGTCACCAATCTGAGAATAAAAGACACAAGGGCAAGCAGAAGAACAGCAGGCATTCTTCTCTTCTCTTCTCTTCTCTTCTCTTCTCTTCTCTTCTCTTCTCTTTTCTTTTCTTTTCTTTTCTTTTCTTTTCTTTTCTTTTCTTTTCTTTTCTTTTCTTTTCTTCTCTTCTCTTCTCTTCTCTTCTCTTCTCTTCCCTTCCCTTCCCTTCCCTTCCCTTCCCTTCCCTTCCCTTCCCTTCCCTTCCCCTCCATTCTCTCATCTCCTCTCTGCCTTACTTATCAGTACACACTCTCAGTGAGTTACTTATTATACTACATGAGAAGTTATTCTCATGGGATTCTGCTGTGTCAGATGATGTGCAGAAGACAGAGGCAGGAGAGATGGAAGAGAGAACTTGTCAGATCGCCATGGAACAAAGGTGTTCAGGCAGATTTGAATTCAGTGTCATGACTGTGTAGCTTTAGCATGCACTGTACGTGTGCTTTACGTGTAACTCATTCATGAAGAAGCATGTCCCTGACATTCCCCCCTTTTCTTAAACAGTTCTTACTACATTCATGCTGTGACGCTGACTACACCAAAACGTAAGTTTTGTTTGATGGACAAAATAAAGTAGTGAAAGTGAGGCACTGTCCCTGTTCTTTCTTGTCACCATACATCACTGAATGTAGTTATTTATTTTATTTTTTATTTTACAGTTCTTGGTTCCTGTTAATCTCTGAGGAGGTGTTGGAAATGTGGGAAGACAGTTCTCAAGTTATTTGGGGTTAAAGGAACATGGAAAGGGGTTCTGGAAACATATCGTCACTGTCGGGCAGAAACCTTGTAGCCTATGTCCATATTTCAACTTTTTATGTTTTCTTCTGTAAATATATACTACAGTGTCACACACAAGTAGCAAAAATAGCTGATCTACAAGCTCACAACATGTTGCGATGTGATGCGCTGTGAGCTTGTAGATCTGGCATTGTTGGCTTATGTTCCCCCCAGAATATAGATGCTGGGGTTCAAGTGGTTAGGATAAAACAGTGTTCCATGAGAAAGAACTGACCTTGACTGAACTCACCAGTGCTATCCAGCCATTCCATATTCCTAGCTAAGCTATAAATCAATAACAAAGGGAATGTTCAACTTTATTTCCATCATGTGCACTAAATGCTTGTGTGCAAGATAGATTTGTTAAAGTGAAGGCAAATGCAATATAATACAATTATACTGAACTTTAATCTTTCAAAAAGGTCACAATACAGAGATTACATTTTGAAGACATAGATGCGGGCAATATTGCTTTAACCACTTTCAACCTTGTGTCTCTATTTTTGGCATGTGATTATGGTGAAAGTCTTCAAACAACTTTCAGAAATAGGGAAAATAACACTATTTGTGTTATTTCTGAAACATTTTGAAAGTGAAAGTGGTTAAGTGTGTCTGCGGGTTTTTATAAATATTTAACCAATGAAAAGTTTTAACAAGAGCTTGTGACTGAATAATACATTGGATCGATTGGAACACAGGTTCTTTTTCCATTTCCTGAAAAGTAACTAACAAGGTTTCCACCAGACTGCGACGATATGTAACTTGAGTACTTTTAATAGGTTTTGATGCACTTGACGTGAGCCAAACACTTCACCAAGATTACAGTAAAGGTCCTTGCACACTGGTGCGTCTTTTCGTTGCGTTTTTTTTACAACAATGAAAAAAATTGAAAAAACAATGAAAAAAAAAAAAACGCAACGAAAAGACGCACCAGTGTGCAAGGACCTTAACGGGCTGTGTCCACAGAAAGCTTTTTTTGAGCAGCGGTTTATGGTCAGATATCATGTCCAGAGCACTATACATGCACTAAGCGATTAACACACACACACACACACACACACACACACACACACACACACACACACACACACACACACACACACACACACACACACACACACACACACACACACACACACACAGACCCTCAACAGACGGCTACCGCCTAAAACATGGGTTCCCAAACTTTTCAGCCCGCGACCCCAAAATAAGGCGGCCATTGACTCGCGACCCCACCTAAACCTGGAGGTAATTTATGCACATAAACTTGCACGTTCGGTGCGCATTTGAAATGTATTAAAATGGTAAAACTATTTGTAATCATTTTAGGTTGTATTTATATAAAAAAAAAATAAAAAAAATGGAATGACCCAAAATAATTTCGTGACCCCACCGTCAGTCTCCCGCGAACTTTGGGAACCCCTGCCCTAAAACACCACACCTAAAAACACGTGGAAAAGTTAGACCCTAACTCGTCAAGCAATTTCAACTGAGTGAGTGTGTGCGTGTGTGCCAACTGTATGTGGGTATGTGTATGCATGCGTGCGTGTCTCACCTGTTCTCGGGGTCGGGTGTGGTCATGGCTCGGGTGACGTAACACATCCTGAGCGGTATAAACCTCTTGTCTCCCTGCAGGGACAGGGAGGTGGGAGGAAGAGGGGAGCTCAGAGGGTCTGAACGGGAGGTGATGGGAGGGCTGCCGAGCCGGGGCGACTCGGGTGGGGGGGTCTCCCAGCCGATCTCGGACACAGGGGATCCCTTCTTGACGTACGGCGTGGCTTCCCGCATGTACTTGACTGGGGGAGGAGGAGGAGGGACAAGAGAGAGAGAGAGGTTTTCATTGTACTGTAAGTTGACACAAGCAGGAACATTTTGAGATTTGAATGGTCTGGATCTGAGTCACTTCTCGGTACTGGGTGGTTGATGAATGCAGTGAACCATTTTTAAGATGAAAATGCTTTGCGCAGCATCTTCGAGAACTGCATCTACTTATAGGATCTAGAGCCTCGTGGAGTTCTGTAGTGATGCTGAAGATCTGATGTTGTTTGGATGTGTTTCTGAACATTGTCATCATTAAGATCGGCAAATGCCAGCTTCAATTCCCTTCCACTTCATCTATTTCTACATGTTGTTTGAAACTACGATTTAAGTGTTAACGCTAACACTTGCATTATGCTATAGTATGCCCTTCAGCCATCCATCCATTTGCTAACATTGTCTAATTTGCGTGTCAGCATTCTGTGCCAGAGGTCAAAGGTAAGGGTCATTAATTACTATAAATTAAAAGGAAATCATTCTGAGCATTGAAATTGTATAATACCATTAGACACACATTGTCGTTATGCACGTATGCAGTGCTCTTGTTTCTTATATAGAATATAGAGTACAAAGGGACAATATAATGTATGTACAGTATACCTAACTTTCCTGGTTGCCCGTTGGATTTAGAATGGATTTTCATGGTTTAATCACTTAAAAAACACCTCACGGTTTGGCTCCTGTTTGTATTATGGCTCCACTGCCAACTTATGAGCAAAAACATGACCTTAGATCTTCAGGCAAATCACTCTTGACAGTCAATAGATCAGGGAAATTACAAAAGGTTGCTGGGCAATGGAATGATTTGTCAATGGCCTGGATCTATTAGCTAACTTTTATAAGATGGATGTTCGCAGCGTCTAAATTTTTATTCCCAATTTAATCATTATGCCATGCATATAGAGCCTGTCACTGCTAATCCCTAATTGTTAGTCTTGGGGAAGGTGCAGACAAATACTTATCCTCCGATACACACCTGGCCAGAGGCACAGCAGAGGAATCAAACCAGTGTTGCCATGTCTGCTTATAATAAGCGACTTTGGGCTTGGTTTTCTGTAAAGTCGCTTGTAAATATTGGCAGTTGCTGGTTGCTTATTTTTGGTCTTGTTTTCTAATGTTGTGGACATTGTCCTGTCAAAGACCCCCCAAAATGAATATGTTTTTGTCCGCAGACCCACATCTGAAAACAGTTGTTGTTGTTAAAAGTTTTTCAAAAACATTCCACATTTTGGTCAAGATTTATTTTGAAAATAGCTGATGTTGTATGATGATAATAGTCGCTTGTTTTGGGCTTGTTTTCATAGACCTGATTGCTTGTTTCCTCCGCAGAATCTGCCAACACTGAATCAAACCCCAGTCTCCACGGCGGTGGTTGGTAGGAACCAGAGCCGTTTAAGAGAGAGTCGCGTCACGCTTTGATCTCTCCGCAAAGCGGGCTGCTATGGGCTGTAGTTCCAAACATTGGAAGTTCCTCATTGAGATAGACTCAGCATTCCATTCTTACAATGGGAGCCAACGCTAGTGTCGTCACTCTCATAGTTATACCACGCTGGTAGAAACTTTACGCCTGCACCTCCTTATTTGTTCTTTTTATGGTGATTTCTCACAGCACACACCACTGCGTGTAACTGTATAATAGTTGTTGTTATTACTTTCTTGCAACAGAATGTTCTTTGAATTAATCTCTATGATTTTATCGAAAGGTTGCATATTGCGAACCTCCCATGCTGTTTGAAGTTTGAAGAAAATCTATTTAATGAATTAAAAATTAACTGCACATACTGTAGTTGAACATGGAGGTTAATAAGGAAACTAATCTAAAGCTGGCAGTCTGTTCTTTTACATCATACTCCTTTTTTTGATGTGAAATCCCTTTTGCACTGGAGATGAATAAAAAGCAAAAAAAAAAGAGTGAACATTTTTAGATCAATGACTGAAATTCTTATGCTTTTGATGGCAATTTTTTATTAATTATACATCAGAGAGGAAGTAAGGATACCGCACACACGTTTAACCCATTGAATCCGGGAACGCGTCTCTGTCATTTTAAATGTCTTTGGGCTATTCAAAAATAGCAGATATACAAGCTCATAGAGTGCCACGCAATGAGCTTGTAGATCTGCTAATGTTTTGAAAAATCATGAAAATGTGTGCAAATCTTTGGATATATATTTTTAAAAGTGAACATTTGTAACTTAAATCTTTGCTTCTGGGGGGAGGGTCCCTGGAACAAAATATTTTACAAATGTTCGCTTTAAAAAATATAGGAAAGATTTTCACGATTAAAAAGATGAGCTATGAGCTTGTATATCTGCTATTTATAGCCCAAAGAAATCTAAAAAAAGGCAGAGATGCGTTCCCGGATTGAATGGGTTAAGCAGACAGAAAGAGAGAGATAGTGGTGGTTTAATTGGCAAACCAGCGAGGCATTTGAAGCCTAGTACAGACTATTACTCAGTTGAGTGGCTCTCAAGAATCTCTGAAGACAATGACAATTGCAAATGTGTGCAGGTTTGGTGCAACGACCACTAAACGACATTTGACCCACTAAGACATCTTGTTAACCCTAACGTTTGGACACCAACATAGCTGCTCATTTAGCTGTAGCTGTATTAGTGGACTGTTCAATAATTGAAACATCTTCACCAGAAAACATCTGATTTCTAGAAAGCAGGAAGGAAGCAAATGGGTCCTATGCTCCCATTTCCATGAAGCTTTCTATGTATCTATGTATCTTTAATACTAATGTATCTAATTGTCATTAGCATTTTCAAAACAATGCATGAATGTACAGTATGTAAATGACTGGTATACAGTAATTGTTTACTCTCCTTCCTCTGTGACCTTCATTGTCACTGCGCTGGCAGATCCTGATACTCAGCATACTAATACCAGCCAATAACTGCCATTTCCAATTAGTAAGCAAACAAACATCAGCTGTTTCCTTGCTGATGTTTTAGTTAGAAAAAGGAATAAGTGGATGCTTAGAGACGATACGTCAATGGTCATTCTTACACACAGCACTGCAGGTAAGCAAAATACACAAACAGAGAGACAGTGCTCGGTGTGTTCTCAATGCTTTTAGTGCACTGAATCCTCTGAATGCCCTAGATGTTTAATTGATCCCACGGTACGAGCCTGGTTTAATTGGCATAACGCCGGTGGTGTTTGAAGCCAGGCATCGGAGCTATTCTGGGGCAAATAGACCCAGTGCTTCTCTGTAACAAGCCTAACCGCCAACCTGTAGAGGGGACATGACAAGCTGACAGATAAAGCACTGACGCAGATGGGACTGAGAGGTGTGTGAGTGTCCTGAATGGACCCATGCGGTGACAGTTTGATCCGACTGCACGCCAGAATCACCCACACAGATTCAGATCTGCTGCGGTGGGAGACTATAAAGGTCTATGAAATAGTTGAGGTGAAGCATAACGAGGTATAGAAACTAAAAAAATATTTCAGTGGGCCTGGTGTAAACGTTTGAAAAAGTAAACTTTTCAGAAGAAACGGATCTTGATGTTAACTGCGATTGCGTTTCTGTTTTATTTTCTTCTTAAGAGTACAATGAATAAGACAACAGAGTCATGGGTTTCAAGCATAAAGTCATGGGTTCCTCTAAAGCATAAAGGAACATGAAGATTTTAGTCCAAAATAAGAAAAACAATATTCAGGGTACAATATTCACAAAAGCTACACGCTCAGCACACGCGCATGCATGCATGTATGCATTCACGCATGTAGGCACGCATGCATGCAGCCACACACGCACACACACACACACACACACACACACACACACACACACACACACATACACGCGCGAGCGCACACGCACACACACACACACACACACAATCTGCCTCATCTTCTGTGTTCCAAAGCATGATGAAGCCCCATGGGAGCAAAAGCGGATCTCTTAGAACCATTAACTGGGGCTTACAGTATTGTGGAGTGTGTGTGCATGCGTGCGTGCGTGCGTGCGTTTGCGTAAACACATACTAACTGTATGTGTGTGAACTTGGTGTCCTTCAGAGAAGGAATGGCAGTGATACAGTAATCTGGCCTTAGCTCTGACCTCTAGACATCTATATATATGAACAACTATACTGTTTCTCCTCAAACCCACTAAACTACCAGGATATCGGCCTGTATTATTTTATGAGAAAGAACAAAATTAAATTAAATAAAATTAAAAATCAGGACTAAGGTCAATCCATTTTCAATTTCAATTTGCAATTGATTTGCAAATTCAAATTGGTTCATTACTAATCCTACTATGAAATGAACAAAAGTCAGTCCATCCATCCGTATCCATTTTCTCAGTGGGTAGACCAATCAGACTGAACTTTCATTTGCCATGTGATATGGGATGTAGTCGGTTGTGGTCTCATTGCCCGGACAGACAGTGGGTGGAACTGGCGGGAATGACTCACCAGAGCATTGCCAGGGTTAATTGATCAGCAGGTGTTTCCAAATGTCTAATTGTACTCTCCACTTAATAGTAGCATGCTGGACCTGGCTTCAGAGAGAATGCCAGCAGAGAGAGCTGGCTCAATGGTGCAAACTTATAAAGGACTTTGATTTGAATGCATACTGTGGCAAGCAGCAGACACAGCAAGGCTGTTGTTGTAGTTCATGTACTGTATATGTGTGTGTAGTCAACAAAGCGTAGAAGCTTAATTACAAAACCGTCTCATCAATTGTATTGGAACCCACACAGTAGCACTCAGCGTGCTACATTGACCTAATGACCAGTCGGCGGACAGGGACATTTATACATTACGTTAAGTGGCCATTCTCATACGTTTTTCACCTTTGTGCCAATTGCAGCTATGGGCAGGAGCAGGTGTCCCAAGCCACTGTGCCACTGTGTCCTGTATGATAAGGTGGGCTGGTCTTCTCTGACTGAGAGGCACAATAATCATTGGCACCTCTTTATTTATAAAGCCCTGGTTGGAAAATTACCACCTTATTATTTCATCCATGCTACGTCAGAAACCTAGTCACATTCAAACTCGCTCTGGCGATTGGATAGTCCTTCTGGTTCCTTTTGCCAGTTCGGAACTGGGAAAGACTGCTTTCAGTTTTGGTGCACCTGATTCCTGGAACCTTTTGCAACAACAGCTGAAACTGAATACCTAGCATCTATTGGCCATTTTAAGAATTTATATAATAACCGTGCATTACCTGCATGCAACTGTTTTAACTGATTGCTGTCAACATGCAACTGTTTTAACTGTTTGTTGTCAACATTCGTTTTTCTTGTTGTTCTTATGTTATATATATGTGTGTGTGTAATCTCTGCATCATTGTACATGAGGGTCTCCCTCAATGATCTCTCCGAGAATGTTAAATAAAGGTTGAATGAAAGAAAAAGTCTGCACGTAGTTTGGTTTTAGACATCCCTGGGTATGAACCACAGCACACTAGTAGGACACGGCCGTCGTCTTTAATGTCATACAGTAGAATTTCGCGAACCGACATAATTGATAACAGCCATGCAGAAAATGTGACGTGACATGCGCAATCGTAGCGCGTGTGCACACATATACACACACACACACAGACGCGCACGCACACAGTGCAGAGTCCCCTGACAATGTCTCTGCCAACAGTTTGATCAGATGTTTCCTCCCCATCTCCATCTTCCTCTAACAGAGACTCACATCTCACTGGAGAACAAAACAACACCACTGTAGTCCAACAATTTACACATTACTGCTTAGATTTGAAATGAGCTTCAGGCAGGGCTTCTTGTCAACCAGTAAGTGTCCCCCCCAACACCGTGTCCTACTCCAACCACTGCAGATGTATACTATATACTATATACTGTATACACATATATACAGTATATACATTTATATAGGTCGATTTTACTTTTCTGTATCAAGTGTGTGTGTGTGTGTGTGTGTGTGTGTGTGTGTGTGTGTGTGTGTGTGTGTGTGTGTGTGTGTGTGTGGGGCTGTGCGTGCGTGCGTGCACACATTCCTTTTGGGACTGTTTCTATCCCATTACAGCACCAGTGCAGTTAACTAGTTACAATGAGCTCAGTATTACTTCAATAGCATGAGACGATAATGAGAATCTCTACTGGAGTGTTTACATAAAACCATGGTACAAGTTTGCTGTTACATAAGACAAGTTGAATGCTCAATGGAGGTTGGTTCTTCCCCTCTTATTCATCTGTCACTGCTTCTCTGGGTTGCAAGTATACACGCTTGCATGTGCGTGCATGTGCATACACACGCAGGCGCAAGCAATAAGCATCCGCAACTACTCTCTTCTAGTGACACGGTACGCACACACACCCAACTTCAACTTCAAACAACTTTATTTTCCTTTCGGAACTTTGTTTGTGCAGTGGTTAAAATACAACATACAGTCAATCCATATATACCTAGGTCACTATAAAAGACAAACTACATTTAAAACTACTACTTAAAGAGGCATGATAAAACTTAAAAGCATGATAAAACTTAAAAGCATGATAAAATAATATAAATAATAATAAAGTGTCGAAGCTCTGTAACGACAGCCTGAAGGCATCAGTTTGTAGTGGTTGTGAAGAGTGTGTGTATTGTCCTCAACTATTTGAGAGGCCTTCTTTACTGTCCGTTTCTTGTGGATGCTGCTGAGTGGCTCCTGGTCCTTCCCAATGGTCTTACCACTGATCTTAACAACCCTGTCGAGAGGTTTCCGGTTGATGACACGCATCACACCAAACCATGATGTGATGTTGAAAGTCATTATGGATTCCACAAAGGACTTGTAGAAAGCCTGCAGGATTGATGGTCGGACCTGAAGCTTTCTCATCTTCCTCAGGAAGAACAGTCGTTGTTGGCACTTAGAGTGAATATTCTCGGCGTTGCTCTTAAAGGCGAGCTTGTGGTCGATGGTGGTGCCTTCTCCAGCTGTGTGTGTAGGTGTGATACAGCAGGGTTATCACTGCATCATCCACACCTCTCTGCTGCTTGTGTGCGAACTGGAATGGGTCTGTGTGCCCACTAACCTCTCTCTGTAGCTGATGTAGAATGAGCCTTTCAAAGCTCTTCATCACCAAAGATGTTACGGTTACGGGCGGTAGTCATTATTGCAGGTGGGGTTACTTTTCTTAGGCACTGGGCAAATGATGGAGGACTTCCATATGGTTGGTATGAAGTGTTCAGACAAGGAGTGGTTAAAGAGTTTACAGAAGACCTCAGTCAGCCAGCTGCTCATGACAAACCTTCAGCAGGCGCCCGCTGATGTTGTCAGGACCTGGGGCCTTATAAGGGTTTGTTCTCTTGAGCACCCTTTCCACCTCCCTTGGGTGGAACTCTAGGTTGGTGGTGTTAGTCGCTGCATTACACAGGAGGTTGGTGGTCAGCTCCTCCCTCTCCCGAGTGAAGGTGTGTGTATCAAACCTGCAGTAGAAGCTGTTCAGGTTCTCTGCAAACTCCACACATTCCTCTGCTCTTAAGTGGGGCGGGGGTCTGTTGTTTTGCACGCCAGCAAGTGTCCTTTCCAGGCATCTCTGGCTTTGCCCTCCTGGAAGAGCCTTTCCACCTTCTCCTTGTACTCCCTTTTGGCCTCTTTAATTTCTTTACTTAACCTTAGCCTCAATCCTATTGCCGGAGGTAAATGCTATAACATTTCTGATTAAGTGTATGTTTTAGCTTTTTTGTGATTAAGGGTTTATTGTTTGAAAAAACTTGAACTGTCTTTTTTGGAATAATCAAGTCTTCACAAAAAAGAATGTAGTCGTTAATGACCTCAGTAGCCTCCTCCAGACTGGTCCCATCTGTGAATGTTTCCCAGTCAGTACAGTCATAGCAAGCCTGCAATGCCTCACTGGCCTCCTCATTCTACTGCTGCACCTACCTTTTGACAGCTCCCTCTCTTTATAATGTAGTGCGGTAGGCGGGGACTAAATGAATGACATTATGATCAGCTGTACTTAATGGGGGTTTCTTATATGCCTTATATGCATTCTTCACGTTACCATAGCAGAGGTCAATTGTTTTGTTTCCTCTGGTGGCACAGTTTACATATTGCTGATATGTGGGGAGAGTGTTCTTGAGCCGACAGCTCTCTATGCAATGAACGCACACAGAGATAGCCTCCGCTGCGCGAGTATCACACACACACACACACACGCACGCACGCACACACGCACGCACACACGCACGCACACACACACACACACACACACACACACACACACACACACACAACCTGGAAATTGTTTACCTGCTCCTTTGATTATGAGCTGGCATCTTAGGCACATATACAAACTTCCCTTCTCTCTCTCCAAATTTGGGTATTTTTCTTCCTCTAGTTACTAAAGTAAGAAAAAGACCAGTCTAGTATGTCTCTTTCTCTCTCTCCCTCTCTTCTTTCTCCACTTCCCCTCTCCGCCACAACTAGTAGCATTAACACGTTCTACTCTCCATACAGAATAACTCTCATGGTTAATGTAGTCATATCATAGATGTCTATCTGTTCAGTTCCCTATCCATACTCCTATTCATTTCCATTCAACATCTATTCTCCCCTAATCCAAATCCCATTCACTTATACAGTCTACAAATGGAACAATTAGTGTAAGAGTGTGTTGCAATGCCAATGGCACCTATTACAAGCGCCATATGTGACCAAGTTGAAGTCCAGAGCGCAGGTGTAGTCAGACACACTCATACTTACACACACACACAATTATTATTATGTGTGGCACCAAAGGGGCCAGCTAGAACAGCGTGGGTCTCTATGTATGTCCCCTGAGCAGACCATCTGCAAGCCCCAACAAAAGTAGACCAATCACAGCGAACTTCACACAGCTCAGCTGATGCTGCTACACCTATCACAGTCCCTACAATAGTAGACCAATCACAGCTTACTACACAGCTCAGCTGATGCTGCTACAGCATGTACACCGAGACAGCTCAGATACATACATCAGTCAGCTGATTTTGCTAGTTTGCTACGGCAATCACAGCTCAGCAACATTACCACACAAAGCTTGTTAGTACAGTATTTTAGCAGTTCTGCAAGCCTGTCTGTACCAACAGGACCATGAGTTGATTAGGGCTCGGGTTGGATTCATGTTGCACAATTAACTTCTCTCCTTTCATTGTGCAGTGTGCACATATAGGCCTACATGGCATGCTATAATGTAACTCTCAGCAACCATCATCACCTCATCCTCATCCACAGCTGTTCCATAGATTATAGAACAGCTGTGGATGAGGTCGACATATACCTCAACCTTAGCCCCAGCAAGGAATATGACAATTTATATTTGCTGGGTTGATTGAGTCAACATCAGAAGACCCTTCCTTTGTTGTCAAGACTTGCCAGCCATGTGTTGAGCGTACTGGCAAGTAGCAGCGAACAAGTTTTCTGCTCAGGAGAGGAGGAGGAGAGGAGGAAATCTCTAAGGCCTTCAACTGTGGATTCACAGCACTCACAGTTCAAAATAAATAGCGAATAAGGACCATACAATAAATGTAGACCTACAAAGATCAATGGATCTTTTCCACTTTTTTTTCCTTTTTCCTTTTCAAACATTGTTGTTCAGTTCACAAAAGATGTGGCAGTAAATCTTTATTTACATATTTGCTGCTGGATCACGTAACTTCGCTATATTCTCTAGTCTACTGCATGCTTGAATTGCTTATGCTTCTCTGTAATGTACATGCTGTATTCATATTTATGTGCATTTTTGTTGGTGGCACTTGAATGTTTATTTACTTATTTGCTTGCCGGATCACCTACTGTAAGTACTCAAGTGGCTATATTCTCTACTGCATGGCATATGGCACAGCTTATGCTTCCCTGTAATGGACACATACATACAAACTTTCTATACTTCCTCGCTACTATGCTGTCAAATTGTGTCAATGGGAATCTTTGTTTGGGTGGAGAAACGGCAAAGGAAAACCTCCTGTTGTTAGTTCTGCAGTGGGAGTGCATTGGTGAGATTTGGAAAGAGTGCACACCTGAATTCATAGCAAAACTATTAGATCTACAAGCTCACAACGCATCATAATTCAACCCATTGTGAGCTTGTAGATCTGCTATTCTAGCTATTTTTGAATATAAAAATAAAACAATTTCACATAGGCAATGACATGCATACCTCTGCACTAGGAAATGAATGTGCACAAAATTACCATTTGTATAGTTGTATATATTGCAATAATAATGTGGTGTTACAAAAGTCAAAGGCCCATCTGGACTTGGCTTGTGGCGCATTAGAGAGAGAAAGAGAGAGAGAGAGAGAGAGAGAGACCCAAAAGAGATGGTTCTTATAAAGCTGCAACTGCAGAATCTAGACTTTCATTCCTTGTGGGAACACAGTCGGTAATGTTGCTGGATACCACAGCGACACAAAAGGCCTTTACAGACCCACCTCCGAGGTATGTTTTTGCATAATGTGGACTCTTATGTAAGTAGTGAACATGGCCTTAACTGAATGCAAAAGTATGCCAGGAGCCTCATGTATAGAAACGGGCTCATGACGAGATCACAAATTGGCGGAAATACACAATAGTGTTGTTACTGTAGGTATAAACATTGAACTTATTGGTTTGGTTAAAAGGTTCTCAAGATTCTGTGTGTCCAGACATTCAACCTCATCTAGGAAAGACATTTGAGTGAATTCTTTGGAACAGTCTATTTTGATATATATATATAGCTTAAAAGTGTCCTTGTCTCGCCCGTATGCTGTTTACAACATACTGTTCCTTTCATCACGTGGAAGCGCTGGACACTGTACTCTATGGTCTCAACATTCCCATACAAGAAACAGAGGTTATACAAAGAATACTAAGGTTGTTTACTTTGCACATACAGCCATTAACCCATTAAGATCTGAGGCCGATTCTAAAAAATAACTGCCTTCTAAATCCTAACAGTTTTCTGAAAAACGTATGTTTCTATATCAGTGGTGCTCAAACGTTTTCATGTCAAGGACCCCAAAATGATATGTATTTGGCCACTGACCCCATCTCAAAATATTATTTCCAGGGTCCTCCAGAAGCAAAGATTTGAGTTAAAAATGTTCACTTTAAATACTATATACTGTATATACTCAAAGATGTTCACACATTTTCACGATTTTACTTGCATATCTACAAGCTCGTATTGCTGCACGAAGTGACGCGCTATGAGCTTGTATATCTGCTATTTTTTAATAGCCAAAGTATAAAATAATGGTTAATGTTTTTTCACTGATAATTATGTACAGAATGTTGTGGGAAATTTTAAATGAGGAATGAAAGTACGCATGCTCTGAAGGTTGTCCATCAACACAGTATTTCATAGAATGTTGTTATATTATACTTTATTATCCCCTTGGGGACATTTGTCCTCTGCATTTGACCCCTCCTAACTAGTGAGCAGCTACAGTGGAGCACCTGGGGACCAACTTCAGGTGAAGTACCAGTACGTTGGTCAAGGACAATGGCAGGAATAGGTACCTGGCATGCATGGAGGAAAGCCACGAAAACACGGGGAGAACATAAAAACTCCACACAGAAATCCCTGCTGGGATTTTAACCCTGGACCACTTTGTTCAAACCACTACTCCACTCTGCTGCCACTAGTGTGCATATTAATACAGATAAGTTGGTTACGTATATTTGTTAAAAGCCTGAACATTTCTTCAGAGGAAGTGAAATTACTTCATACTTTAGTGTGCATGTGATGAAACATGTCAAAGCAACCAGACAATAATCTCTCAAGACTCTAGTGCAGCTGAATCTGTCAGCAGTACCACTGCCCTAAACATGTGTTGTTAGTAGGAACAATCACAGAAGCACCCAGGAGGAAGTGGACTAAGAAAGGGGAGGAGACAAACCGAGTTCCTGTTTCTACACAAAAAAATAGGTGGTGCCCTCAGAGGCAAAAACCGAATGGGTAAAAAAGATTGACCAGATGGGTCAATCTTTGGGTAAAAAAGATTGACCATAAAGATTGCCCAGACAAAGGCTGCATCCTCTCACTCACCTCCCTTCAGGTGGATTTAGTAAAAGGGATATCCACAGCACATTATTCTGGGTTAAATCTGACCCCATTTTCTTGAAGGTCCATATCCACGTAGACATAAAAACAGCAATGTATGTTTGTTCAATGTCTGCAGAAGAGCTACACCGCTCAAAATGTCACATGTAAGGTGAATAAATAATGTTGAGGGGAGTTTCTCAGTGTGCAGACTTTGTTCTTTTTGTATACATACATGTGATGTGACACGTTCAACAACTACAGTAGCCTACTTTGTATACTGGAGCAAAGAGCTCAAGTTTTATTTTACCAACTGAACACCAATTAACGTGTACGTATATGCACTTGTAGTCAGCTTACAGTTGTCGTATAACAAAAATCTGATCACATGGATCTCCAGATCCACATGGGATTGGTGAGACAACTGTACTGTAACTATCATTAGCTAAAGATTGGATTGCAAGGCTACACTGTTCTTGTTCTTATTTTTTTTACCCTACCTTTATTAGCAAGCGAATGTTAACAATCTATTCTAACGTCTACTGCCTCATGTTAATATTCATTGTACAATCCAGATTTCACCATAGCAGGGACAAAAAAAGATCCACTTTACAGTTACTGATAAAATCTGTCAACATTTGCTCATGAGGAGCCAAAAATGTGGACATGAGACAATATGGGTGTGTCTCCTAATGCAAACAGGATGCTAACATAACTTGCTTTCCCCACAAGCATTTGGAAAATGTGTAAGTGAATGAGCTACGTTGCAAAATCACAGGCATACTATAATGATAGAGCTCTATATGGTGGATATGACATTATTTCCACAGACGATATAATAAAGTGCAGTATTTATTTAGATGAACGTTTTGGGAGGGTTGTTCGAGGCAGTTATTCAATTGACTCGTGCACAGGGTAACAAGGAATATCAAGAGATGATGCGGTCAAATTACAGACTATCACACCTTTTATTATGGACCTTCATATATCCTCCTTATTAAGCCATCTTAGAAATGTAAACACCACCTTTGAAATTTGGGCATTTAGCAGCCATGTCGCAGCATCTCACAATGAGTGCAAACTCATTGTGAAATAAAAGGCAAGTATCTATTAATTCCAAAAGTAAGCAAACTTGTAAGCAACAAAAGCAAGGAAGGTCAATACAACGGTAGAGATTAGATTATTATATTTTTTCTTTTACAAAGACAACAAAGGATCAAAAAGGACAAGCTGTCCCAGAAGTAAAACACTCAACAAAGGACAGGAGTGAATGATTCACTCTATTATCATCACAACCACAATCATTATCGCTACCACCACCACAGTTGTTGTTATTATCATCACTCGTATCCGCTCGCCCGCTCGGGAGAGCGAGAGAGAGTAGCAGAGGTGATGATGATAGCTTCTGTAATGACATAAACAGTAAGTCGGCCAATAGACAAACTCTCTCTTGCTCTCTCTCAGACAGACAGCCACACACCCAGGCACCCCCCCCCCCCACACACACACACAGACACACACACGGACACACACACACACACAGTCTAGACTACACTGCTGATGACTACTATGATGACAACAACACATGCACATATACACAAGTACACACACGCTCAGCCTCACACACACATGCACACGTACGTTTATACACAATGTGCGACAGAATACAATGTCTGGACTACAGCTGATGACAACACACACAAAGTTTACATTACACTACTATTGGCCACACCTGCATAGATACGTGCTCGCACGCACGCACGCACGCACGCACGCACGCACGCACGCACGCACGCACGCACGCACGCACGCACGCACGCACGCACGCACGCACGCACGCACGCACGCACGCACGCACACACACACACACACACACACACACACACACACACACACACACACACACACACACACACAAACACACACACACTCTGGATCAAGGTGATGACAGGCAACACATTAAAGGCTCAACAGCGGCGGATTCATATCCTGTCCGTCTGCAGGAGTTTGCTCCTGTTGTCTTCTGTTCTATTCAGACTTTAAATTTCTCCAGATACACATGGGAATAATGGTGAGACAACTTTACTGTAATTATGTTCTGTAGTATTTTGTTTTAATGTTGTATATCAGGCACTGAGGATGTAAATTTGCATTCTTGCTAACTCCTACATATTTATATTTCTTCCTAACTGTACTTCATTGTACTGACTTGGACTTGGACATGTGCACTGCTCATTAGTGTGGTTGCCCGAATGGGCAACCAGACTATTGTTTTACAGAAACTTTATTCTTTCTAGATAAACAATTTTTTCAACCGCATCTCCTCCCACAGTTTATTTTTCCCAATTTAGTGCCATATGTCAAAATGACCGGCCTCACCGGGAATCGTCTGCTTGTATTTTGTTAAGAGATTGGTTGCATAGTTTTATTGATATTGATTTATTAGTGCATTAAATGTCCCCATCCACTTTAATGGAAAAGTGAAAAAACTCAAATTCAAGTATTTTTTTCTCAGAAACCGTAAGAGCTAGAGTTACCAGATTTGGAGGGGAGGTTTATAATTTAGTCCGAAATTATTTAAATAAATAATCACACCATTCGGCCTCATGGTGGCGCTATAACAGCCCACTTTACGTTTTTGGCCTATAACTTTTGAACCGTAGGTCGTAGAATACAAATCTTTTTTTCCCTAGATTCCTTGGGTCATAACGCAACTCCCCATATAGGCCACGCCCACTTGCGTCAGGATAGATTTTCCGCCATTTTGAATTTTCTTCAAAACACACTTTTAGCTCCTCTTCCCACATATTTTCTCCAAATTTCACAAAAATCGGTACACATTATCTCTGGACCCATGCGATAATCTGGAGTGAAACAGAATTTTGATAGTCCCTACCGTTCGTCCGTAAATGGCTTCCAAAGTTAGCGGAAGGGGCCCGTTTTACAAAAAAGGCCACAAATCACTAACGAAACGTCCAGTCAATCCCAAATTTGAGTCACATGTCGAGGGTGGTTTACTCAACGAATCCCCAAAAGTATTTCCACTTTGACCCATAGGGGGCGCCACAAATGCACAAAACGTAACCGTTTGATGCAAAGATATGATTTTTGGGGGGATCAATCCTCTCAAAATGAAATAAAAGTGATATCAGGAGTGACGTGACAATATGATTGGCCCGTTACATTTGTGGGAGGGGCCTATTTCCTAAAATCAAAACGGCACGTATCACCAAGGCAGGATCCGATCGACTCCCGATTCGAATGGCACGTCACGCGGCCTCCGACGGTATTCCTCCCAGCGTATTCCCCGAGTACCGGCGGCAGCGACCCGCGACTCGCGTCGGCGCAACCACACTTTGCAATTGCCCTGAATTGCGACGCGTCTAGTTAATATATGTTGTCCCTCTCAGATAAACAAATAAAGTAAAGTAAAAGTACTCCCATGATGAGAATCTCAGACTTCATGTGGCCAGCCTGTGACGTCAGTCATCTATGACACATCTGACGTATGACTCCAAATGTGAGCAAGGTTTCAGCCAGATCCAAGGCTTTGACTTGCTTCCCAAATTTAAGCTAAATATTTCAAAAAGATATAAAAGATATGAAAAACAAAAAGTGTGGAGGTATTTATTGCCTACTGGCAGGTTGCAGAAGACATTTAGCACTGGTTGGTCCAGTGGTTTACAAGGTTAGCTCCGGATATCACACAGAGAGACAGATGGGCAGACCCTCTACAGAGCCATGCCGTAAAAAAATATTTTTTTTAAACATATACACTCAATCATCTTTTGTCCACTTAAGTCCCTTTTCCACACAAGTACAGTGATAAGAATGCATGTTTAAAACTAACTTTCTTTGCAAATCTCTCCAAGTTCATTGAGGTACCAATTCTTGATTCTTAAAATATTATTGTTTTAATGCATTACCAGAAGGTATGTCACTGAGGGCCGTTTCTCACTGGATCCGTTTTCATTGAAAACGTTTCCCAATTCGAATGCTGGCCTCAGTGGCCTGCATTCACATTGGGCATAGATCCTATCGCACCACAGAACACATGCATATACACCCCCGATCCTACAGGTGGCGGCATGCACATAGTGTTTCCCCTGTGGACACAGACGTCATCAACTATGCGACAATGTTTGTGCTGGTCTCGCACAAATATGCGTTTAAATATGTTGAAAGCAAGGGGTGAGAACTGAATAACACTACTCATCATGAAAACATCATGCACGTGCAATATAAAATATTAATATTATCCAGTGATATGAAAACATTAGCTAATGTTTTTATATCACTGGATAATATTAATATTTTATTTCAAGGTGCCTTGACAAAATTAAAACACCATTACATTATTATGAATAGTATTAACCACATGAACCCCAGCATGGGGGGAACATAAGCCAAAAATAGCCAATCTACAAGCTCACAACGCGCGACGCGTTGTGAGCTTGTAGATCTGCTATTTTTGACAGAGAGATTTGGTGTTGACAGATAAAAGCGTCCAAGAAAAGTAGGTCCGTTTTTACTGAGAATAGAGGGTTTAAGTAGGCTACATAATAATAAAACAATAACTTTATTTATATAGCACTTTTCAAAACATGAGTTACCTTATTTTATGCTACAATTGGAGAAAAGGTCAAATAAAAGATACACGTTTTTTTTAAGCATAAGGGAATAGCCTACCATAGTTAACAAGTAAGTTAATTCTGACAAGCAATAAAGAAAACACATTTAAACAAACTAAAATGAGACCAAAATAACTTTGGTCTCGTTGCCCACATCAACAAACAAACAAATACAGACATACATGTGAATTACATCAATAATTATGAATGACAGATTCATATGGTAGAAAAGTGCAATTTATGACAATAAAGCACAGAGATGTTTCGTTTTTGTAGCCCACGTTTGTGTGTGAAACTGTAGAATTAATAAAAAGAAACTTCTCATTTATTTTGGATAGTAATTATTCTGCTATTCTTCATTATGCTCATTATAATATAATATTATATATTATCTTCATATAACTGGTCCTCATAATGCTCATTATAATGTATTTTGGATGGTAATTTAATGTATTATTCTGCTATTCTTTATTATGCTCACATAAGCTATTTAGAAGGGATAAACTAAACTGTGCATTCAGGAGAAATTGCATCATGAGTGAAACGGCTATAGTCCTTGGGAAACTATAAACCTACGTAGGCCTACATCTAAATGAGTTACCATATTTACTTACAAATTTCAAATTACAAAGCCTTATAAGCTATATATTTCTGGGATGCATAGTAGCTGAAACTCCACAAGATACCCACAAGATATACTATATGCGCTGCTCGCGCACCTGAAATGCGCGATGGAGACCCGCCAATATTTCATGACTGATAGACATGAAAGAAGGCCCTTCACAGCTAATAGAGAATTTTAAATTTTAAGAATCGGTTCAGAATTGAATGAGTAAAATTGTTAGAAAGGCTCCCATATAAGTTGATTATTATTTCAATTGTTATGTTCCACCTTAAGAGTAATATGCACCAGCCCTTTAAGTGCGCAATGCATTCTGGGGCGTTTTCATTCATTCAGTAGCACCGGCTAGAAGAGCTGTGTTTTTGTTGGCTGTTTTTGTCGAGTTTATATACCGTCACCTATTCCAAATAGCGGGCCACTTCCGTCTAACGGTACGCTTGCTTTCACATTGCAGCTACCGTACCCGAAAACGCATGATTCGGATCCGAGACTGCCTCCCGAGGTGGTTTCGGGAACGGAACGGTGATCCGTTTCGCGGGTCGATTCGCTACATTCACACTAGCCAAGCGGTCTGGAATGCGCACCCGGGACCTGAGTGTGAAAGCGCCCTGAGGCTCAGTGGGATAGGATGCATGCGTGCCATGTGCTCATGATATCCCAGTTTTAAATCTGATCCATTGCTACCTATACTAGCCTACAAAGCCAAAGTGCAGTAACTACGTTTTTGGTCATACTGACTTATTTGTGTATTAAGGTCAAATTAGCCTTTGATATTTTGGGGATAAACAATTACCTAAAGAACAGATATACAATCAGTGTAATATCACTCATATATGCCCACAACCCATTTGGCTGACTAATAGAATTTTTTTTAAACCCTTTTATCCGTTAAATATCCGCATTTGCGTAGTTACTGCACTTTGACTTTTTAGGGCAGTATAGCCTTCCCTCCCTCTGCCCTGTCACCCCGCACTGCATTATGTTCAATTAAACAAAGCAAATGCCATCAAAGTTATATTAAAACGGTGTAAGTGTGTATATCAGCTAGAATGTAGGTAACTAGAGGGTGAACACACTGGAGGCCCCCCACTGATGAGGTTTAGTCACTTAAATTTCCTGCTGAGTCTGAGGAACAACTTAATAACTGTTTGTGTAGGTGGACAAAAAACTGCAACATGAAGCTGCAACATTGAGCTAATGAAGTACCCAAGTTGCAGTTTCAGTCAAATCTAGGGTGCTCAGGGGTATATATATATATGATATGTTCATCCAGTCATCAGATTTTCACCCAAATATTGCACATTCATGTATAATAAGACAATATTGAAGAGACTGATACCTCTAAAGCAGATGTCTTCAACTAGGACCCCCTAGCTGAGAGAGAGATGAAGCAGGGACCCCCTCTATATTGTATAAAATTGTGTTTCAGATTAAACTTTTTATTTTTACTTGGTCTGCTCTTTTTTCCCTCTACACACCTCACAACACAAGCTCACAACGCCTAGCAGCGTGAGGCGTTGTGAGCTTGTAGATCTGCAATTTTTGGCTTATGTTCCCCTCAGAAAAGGAATTCTAGGGTTCAAGTGGTTAATATAAAAAAGAATAATCCTAACTCACACAGATTTGGCGGACCCCCTATAGTAGCTCTGAGGACCCCCTAGGGGTCCCGGGGCCCCTTGTT
>NC_137605.1:34953533-35076033 GCF_963280865.1 Gymnoscopelus braueri | reverse complement strand
AAAAGAGTGATTACAAGATTTTATTTTATTTTGCTAGACAATTTCTGGGAGACGTCTTCAGTTGAAATGAGAAGTTACATAATGGGATTACAGAATAGATATTCTGGGTATATGGTAAAGGGCGTATTTATAAAGCGCTTTTATCCAAAGCGCTTCGTGCATTACACTCACTCACCCATGCACACACATTCATAGCAGAGGAAACCATGCAAGTCACCAACCTGCTCATCAGGAGCAGTTAGGGGTTCAGTGTCTTGCTCAAGGACACTTTTGGGATCGAACCAGGAACCTTCCGTTTCCCAAGCGGCCACTCTACCACCTGAGCCACTGCCGCCTGTGTGTGTGTGTGTGTGTGTGTGTGTGTGTGTGTGTGCGTGCGTGCGTGCGTGCGTGCGTGCGTGCGTGCGTGCGTGCGTGCGTGCGTGCGTGCGTGTGCCACACAACTGTGCCCTCTGAGTTTACCCTATACAGGCATTGGTTTATCCTGACTTTCACATTTGTCAGGATAAACGAATTATTATTATTCATCATAACGTTATAATTTTAGATGTGTAAATAATGTTTTTATCTGACTAACCCTACTTGAAACAGTACATAACGTTGCTTTCAAATCAGTTATTGAGATTCGTTGGTAACATCGTTTGTTAAGGATATAGGGGGCTTATCTGTGTCTGAGAAATGTCAAAGCTAGTGTTTGTCCGTAGAGTAAAAGGGTAACACAGATTAGTTTGCATTGCTGATGATACATAACTTCAGAAGCCTAGACCTGATAGCGAGAGCCAATATAATGTTATTGAACCCGAGTTATTGATCAGCACGCAACAACGCCAATATCAACAATCTCTTCGATGTGCTACATACATGATATGAGTAAAATGCTTATTAGTTACAATTTAATCAAGATCATAACATGGTTAAACATTTTCATAGATTTGAAACTCATTGTCAGGGGGAATCGCACAACCAATCTGCTTTCCACTTTCCCTGAACATTTATAATGTACCAATTGGCTTAATCGACTCTGGAACTGATATCCCTCAAAATGTACATTAGCAGTATGCCCTCAAGTATCATTACACCACTATACTCAAAGAGGAAGATTAGTCTATTTAAAGAATGAAACAAAAGAGAAATTCTAAGAATAAGACGGTTTTAATGAGGTATGTATTTTCTTTTTTACTTTTAAATGCAAATGAGCCATCAAATGAAATTGTAGCCTACACTCTTTGTTGTGCTACCGACCTTCAAAACAAACACAAACACAGAGAACATCTTCACATTGATGGTATTCAAAGGTGATTAATGACTTTTTTTGTTTTGTTTTATGTTGTATATTTAGCAGGATTCTGGTTGCACACACAAGACACCTGGTTCTTGTAACACTGTTGGTCAGTGAATGTGTCAACTGCAGTGGCTTAGGGGCTGCTTAACCACATCAACCCCAATTTTTGCAAATTGTAAACTTTTAAAGCCTTTATTTATAGTGGAGATACGACAGGAAACAGGGAGAGAGACAGGGAGTGACACGCAGCAAAGGTCTGTCAGGCTTGGGAATTGAACCTGCGACTCGCTGACAGGCTGCAACACTATAGGCCACTTCAAACACATACACACACACACACACGCACATGCACCAAAACAAACGTTTTATAGTCCATAATGCCACCTGCTGGGATACAGGCAGACCGCCGGTAGCTGACTGGACCATGTGTCTTCTTGTGCTCGGTCGGTACACATGACACACACGCATACCTGGTCAGTCCTGCAAAAGCGCTCTAAAGGCTTACCGGGTCTCCTCTCCTATATGTCCTGTGCTCCAGGTTCTCCTGGTCAATTATCTTGTATTTCTTCAAGGCAGGTCAGTCTCACTGTACGAGGACCGCTAGACACACACCAGGCAGGACTTCAGGGCCTTGAGCTTGGTGCCATAGCAGATGTCAAACAGCTGAGCTAGGGGACCTCAACTGGCTTCACTGCTTCTTGGCTGTCGCTGTTGGCAGCTCTCATATTAACAGATTTCCTGTATAGGAAAGCTTGTCTCAGAGACACAGATTTCTTGTCTGTCCCCAAAAGGTGGCCATTTTTGTTCCAGTATTTGGTGATGCAGACCTACAGAAGATATTCAGACAGATGGAACACAGGAACTGGTCTTTTCACACAGACACCAGACTGTGGGCTTAAGTTATATCTACAAGAGGGGAGGAGAGGACTTTCTATCATTGTTGGTGCATTTTCTGTCCCTTTCTAAAAGATAATACACTCTATTCCTCAATTATTTATGTTTCCTTTATTTTTGTTACATGTAGGCTACATCTCATTTATATTTCAATATAAATGGTTGTACATTATTTGCTAGCATTTATATCAAAATGATTGTTACACTGTGCATTATAGTAATATTCCCATTACTGAGTCAGCTGCAGCTACCAGGGATAATTTGTTTAGGAGTATTCTGCCTGTCAATTTCCTCCCAGGGTTGATTAGTTTGATAGCCATCTTGGAACCTATTAGTTTGATAGTTTTGCACCTTAAAACATGACCTTAATCAATGACAGATGTAAATCTATTTTTCACATTCACTCTTTTAAGAGTTTCAACTACTGTAAATAAATAAATACATCCAACATCCCAGACAATTCATCCTACGCAGCTCCGGCCACCCAGCTCTACAAGCTCACAAGGTGATGTGTTGTAGGCTTGTAGATCTGATGGGGTTGACAGAGGGGGGAGAGTATAAAAAGGCAAATCTTCCTCCTTGCACATTTCAGTTTTCATGGTGGTTACACAGATAATTCATCCTAGCAGTGCCAGCCACCCAGCCCTGTGCTGTACTGAAACATCACTTTCATAATAAACAACTGTTCTGAACGTCCATGAAAAACCAAGACAACACCTACAGTATACACAGTAGAGTTCAATGTCACCATGCCTGTATGTGGACATAGTTGCTTCAGCTGCCTCTTTCACAATTAAATCGAAGATTTAGAAAGAAAGTTCATTTCAGTACAACCAGCTAATGTTAGTCCCTCCCCTCTTTTATCCTCTCTGCTTCATTCCTGGTTGAAATTAACCCTTTAAAAGCTTTAGTCTTCTTGATCAAAATTAGAAACTATATTGTATTAATACATTAAAACTTTAGAGACATGGAAACAAATGCCATTCCTCTGTTAGGGCAGGGAAAGATGTTGGATGGGGTGTTGAAGATTATAGTGTAAAGTAGGGTAACTAATTTTCTCCATGGTTGAATGAATGTGGTTTGATTTGTTGTGATGACTGATACAGTAGAAGATGGATCTGGTAAATATTGAAATCTATCCACCCTCAGCCATGCACAAATACCTCTCTATATCACGTTTGGCCTCAGTGGAGGAGAGACTAGAGTTGGCTCAACTTGACCAAGACACTCTCTCTGCCATCAAAGGGTTAATGTACAGCTAGATTATGAAAGAGGGGTGGGATCAGTGGGTTGGATAGAGTCATATCATATTCATTTATCTCTAAACCGAAACTTAAGAACGGAGTACCTCAGCCTGGATGACTTTGCCTTTTTTCTAGGCGTTATACACAAAGAGAGTCTACTTTCATATCCAAACAGGTGAAGTTAAACTCTGTTTGTACCCAAATATGCATGAATTCACTTTATTTATAATGTTTGATTTACTGCATTGTGTATTGAAATAGCCATGTCTCAGCTCCCCCGAAGTTTAGGACTGGCACAAGTGGCCGGTGCCTAGATGGTAGAGTGATGGTGAGAATCCCAGGAATCCAGGGGGAAATTCCTGTATTAAGGTGTTACCTTAATGGTAATCCTCATAATACTAACTAACTAACTAGCATGCATGCATGCATACATAATATTCCCTTGCACCAACTGACTAATTAAGTGATGGGTAGGCCTACTGCGTCTGCATAGGGATGTTAAAGGTAGCGTACGTGTATCTCTGGTTCATAGCGTTAGAAGGAGTTCTCCTTAACGCTATGGTACTTTCTATTCTTTCCCCTCGCACCGCGGTAGCGCATTCTCCCGTCTGTAGTAAAAATAAAAAATATGCTTTTGCTACTCACCAAAACAAAGACGGTTTTATGGAGTTGAAAGCCTATTCTACGAAGTGGAAACACTCTGAGCCCCCCACCTCACGTCTAAAATACACTTTTTGGCCAGAAAATAAAATATTTCACCGGAATTAAAACATGTTTTTGGTTACTCCACAGTGCCCTCTACAGATCTGGTCAATGGAATTTTCCTGTTGACCAGATTCTTCCTTCCGGTGAAATATTTTATTTTCTGGCCAAAAAGTGTATTTTAGACGTGAGGTGGGGAGCTCGGAGTGTTCCCACTTAGTAGAGTAGGCTTTCAACTCCATAAAACCGTCTTTATTTTGGTGAGTAGCAAAAGTGTATTTTTTATTTTTACTACAGACGAGAGGCTGCGCTACCGCGGTGCGAGGGGAAAGAATCGAAAGTACCATAGCGTGAAGGAGAACTCTAACGCTATGGACCAGAGCTAGGGTAAGTGATATTTTTTGGTCTTTTAAAGTACTAAAGTAGGTTAAAGCATAGATATAAATAAATATATAATTGTAACTGTTTTTTTGGGGGGGGGGAGGGGGACTAATGAAAGTTACAGGTATGGTGTGTGTGATATCAAATATGAGTTTACCATAATCACAGTAATCCTTAATGATATTCCATCATTTTGAAGGGCTTTTGGAGAGAAATGAGACAGACTCCATAGAGCACTGCAGGGGGGGAGGGGAGGTGTGTGTGTCTGTGACCAGCTGATGCTCGTTGACGCTTGTTATTGTTATACACATCAAGGCAATTAGTTTCTGCACTCATTTGTACAAGAATGTTCCTGTTGGTCCTTAAAAAAATGCTGCTTATCAATTAATCAGTTATAATCGGTCGATAAGGTTATCAATGATCAATTAATGAATTAATCGATCATTTGCATCCCTAGTACTGCATTTTCATGAGTGTATGTGTATATCAGTGCACATAATCCAGTGGTTCTCAAAATGGGGGGTCCGGGGACCCCCAAGGGATTTAGAAGCACTGCCACAGTCTATCAAAATATATTATTAGAGTTGGACTATAATAATGGACTCAAATCTGGGTGATGTATTAGTTGGTATGTATGTATGGAGTTGTCCTCTTTCTTTCTATTCAAGATGTTGTGTTTCAAATGTTTTCGAGTACACAAATCACAGATTTGGCAAACGTATTATCATATATCCCTCTCCTCTCCTCTCCTCCTGCAGATATGGCCTCAGCCAGCAGTATTCTGTCTGTGTTAGAAGAGCAGTTCCAGTGTTCGATCTGTCTGGATGTTTTCACAGAGCCTGTCTCTACTCCATGTGGACACAACTTCTGCAAGGCTTGTATTAGCAGGCACTGCAGGGCGATTGGTGGGCAGAGTCGGTGTCCATTGTGTAATCAGAAGATCCCCAGAAGTCTTCGAGTCAACACAGGATTCCGGGATCTTGTGGAGAACTTCAAGGAAACTAAGCTCATAGGTGGAGGTGAATCCTCAGTCAAACCAGGGGAGGTGCTATGTGACGTCTGCCCTGGCACCAAGCTCAAGGCCATGAAGTCCTGCCTGGTGTGTCTGACTTCGTACTGTGAGACACACCTGGAGCCTCATCAGAGAGTCGCTGCCTTGAAGAGACACAAGCTGATTGACCCTGAGGAGAACCTGGAGAACAGGACATGTAAGAGACATGGTAAGCTTTTAGAGCTCTTTTGCAGAACTGACCAGATATGCGTTTGTGTCATGTGTACCGAGCACAGACATCATGACATGGTCCCACTAGAAGACGAGTGTATGGAGAGAAAAGCTCAACTGGGGACCAAAAAGACAGAAATACACAAGACGATCAAGCAGCGACTTCAGAAGATTCTGGAGATCAAACAGTCAGTAGAGATCCACAAGAAAGACACAGAGAAAGAGATAGCTAACAGTGATCAGGTCTTCTTTGCTCTGTTGGCTTGTATTCAAAGACACCATGTTGAGATTCTTGAAGTGATGCAGGAGAAGCAGAGAGTGACAGAGAAACTGGCTGAAGGCTTCATCCATGAGCTGGAGCAGGAAGTCACAGAGCTACACAGGAGAAGCGCTGAGCTGGATCACCTCTCACACAGTGAAGACCACTTCCATCTTCTCCAGAGCGTCCTCTCTCTCTCCACCTCTCAACACACAAAGAACTGGTCTGAGATCAGTGTCCACAGCCCTCTCTGTTCTGGGACATTGAGAAGGGCAGTGGCTCAGCTGGACAAGACACTCACTAAAAAGATGAAGAGGATCATTGCAGAAGTCAAGTCATGGGATGAAAAAATATATAAAAACGCAGACACTGCGAAGAAACAACTAGAGGTCAACGCAGAAGATCTTGAGAACCTGCCGGACGATGTCAGGTTGATGGTCATTCAACGGCGGTATGCAGTGGATGTGACTTTAGATCCGGAAACGGCAAACCCCTGGCTCACATTTTCTAAAGATATGAAATGGGTGAATACTGGGTCTATTCAGTGGAGATATTATGACAATGACGATTCAATGAGATTTCATGAAGAACTCTACGTCCTTGGAAACGAGGGCTTCACTTCGGGAAGATTCTTCTATGAGGTAAACGTTAGTGGGAAGACTGAGTGGGATTTAGGAGTGGTCAGGGAGTCCATCAACAGGGATGAGAAACTCACGCCCAGTCCTGAAAATGGCAGTTGGATTCTGCGGCTGAGGAAAGGAAATGAGTACCAAGTCTTAGATGACCCTAATTTCCTTCTGACTTCATCTCCTCAAGTGAAGCCTGAGAATATTGGAGTGTTCGTAGATTATGAGGAGGGAGTGGTGTCATTCTATGATCTGGAGGCCAGTTCTGTGATCTATTCTTTCACCGGATGCAACTTTAGAGAGAAGATCTATCCATTATTTAGCCCTGGTTCTCTAGAGGATGGAAACAACTCTGGTTCTCTGTCTTTAATTGATTATAAAGGTCAAGGAACATGGTCAGCTGTATGGTCAGTGTTATCCAACACATTCTCACGCCCAGCTCCGGACAGCTGTGGCCAACCCCCTTGGTCAAGGCGGATAGTAGAGTTTTAACTTTTCAATGTTCAGGATAGTCTGAGTAACGTGATGCTGCGCATAATGCAGACTATGAATACACGTTCAAAGATGCAGGCGCACCGCCAGAAGCGGACTTGAACCCCGTAATGGGCCTTTCACACAGGACATATTGGCAGCAAGTGCCAATGACATTAATGAAGACTCAGTTGCTGCTTGTCAGACTTATTGCACTCTGATGTTGCGGTGAGCAGCACAACGTATCTCCACTGTCTGCTGCTGTGCTCAGAGTGAAACCAAATTAAACTTTGACCCCTCCTACCGCTGAGCTTTAAACGTGTGTTTAACGGGCGTTGTGTCGTGCCTAACAACGCCCATAGCTGTTCTAAAAAAACAGTAAACCACAGCTTCTTGTGGCTTGTGCTTTATTGAATGTTTGACTAATGAGTACTGACTTATTTCTGCACATGGACTCACACTCTTGCACATTGCTTGATTGATTGATTGAATACTTTATTAACATTACAGCAGTACAGTCAAAAAGCTCTGCTAAAAGCATAACACAAAAAGCACCAGGGGGGGGGGTTTGTTTCCATTGTGTTCCATTGCACTCATGGAGATGTATGATGCACATTGCCGAACACTGACAAATGCTTGTATATTCATATTATATGAATATAAGACTCAGAACTAATATATTAATTATTTTCTATGTGATAGATAAACCGTGCATGTACACGTTCACACACTCATTGTTGAGACTGTATATAACTTCATATATTCTTTGGTGATAGACTGTACTGTACATACAGTATATTAACTCTTTCACTGCCAGACTTATTTCTGGCTGCGTGCACCCACGCGTGAGAGTTAATTAATATAGTCATTGTTGATAGTCATACTCATTTCATAGATGCATTGTTGAGATATACTCATACTACTTGGATTTATTGGTTATAGACTGTAATATGCATAAATTCATTGTTGATAGACATACTGTATACTCATTCATATATTATTGGTGATAGACTGTAGATATATTCATTCATATAATCATTGTTGACAGACATATAATTATTCATATATTCATTGTTGATAGACATACTCATTCATATATATATATCGCATTGTGATAGACATATTCCTTCATATATTGACTGATGATAATCTGTACATACAGTATATTCATTCATATGGTCATTGTTGACAGACATTCACTTTTGATTGACTGTACGTCTTTGGTTTTAGACTTTTACTCTTACCCGTGAAACACAGTTCAACCTTGCTGTTGTTGCTGCTATAAACCTGAACTTACCAAATCGGTACACATTATCTCTGGGGTCATGTGATCAAGATGTATATATACACATTTTTTATCCCATTCCAAGTGGCTATGACTGCCTTCTAAAGACAACCCAACTTCTTTTTTCATTATGCATTCTTAGCAATTTAGCTAAAGATCATAAAGTACCATAAAAGTATTGTTTTTCTATTTCCTATTTGAAAACAAATAAAAAGCGTATTGGCCTATATGACTTTTGCCATTTCAATTAGCCTAGTTTAAAAACGCTTAATTATAAAAAGATTTGGTGGACAGCACAGCAACCATTTCAGGCTTTGATGAATAGGTACAGTAGTGCATGTTTCCCCCCCTCTTGAGATGTCTGGCTGTAGTGTTCATCATGCAGGAGACCCGGGGTGGGTCGAATCCCGGGATTTACAATAGGCTTATTTTAATTTTGTTGGAACTTTATACTGACTGACACTCATTTTTGAATGTGCATTGTTGGAGGTACAACAACATTATGTCTTAAAATAATAAAGAATGTAAGCGTTATTACATTTGTATGGTTCCACTCTTTTTTTGTCTCGTCATTGGTAAGTAGTATTACCATTTATGTTAAATTAAACTTGCAAGACACTGGCAGTGTTGTAATCGTAGGCTGTTAGCTGGTTAGTGGAATAGCACTTGGGACATTGGAATACCAGTTAAAGTAGGACCAGGACCAGATGGGTAAAATCTTAAACAGTTCTTATTTATTGGCGATGGCATGGCATACAGGCTGTACAAGCTCTGTGAGCTTGTAGATCTGCTATTTTCAAATAGCTTAAGTATATAGGACTGAAGTGGTTAATGTATGTTTTGTAATAACGGTAGCCTACAAATCTACAAAATAACCAAGTTTTCAAATAATTGTAGTGGAGTAAAAAGTACAACATTTTCCTCTGAGATGTAGTGGAGTAGAAGTAAAAGCATTTTTTTTAAATTGGAAATACTCCAGTAAAGTAAAAATACCTCAACATTGTACTTAAGTAGCCTACAGTACTTAAGTAAATGTCCTTATTACTTTCCACCACTGGCTGTACATTAGCTTCTTCCATGGGTTTTGTACAGTACTTGAGTAAATATATGTTATTACAGACAGAAAGATAGATAGATGGTGTTATTGTCAGATACTCCATGAATTCAGGTTATAGGTGGATTCTCCCTAGCAACAGCAGCTTCACGGAGTCTTTAAATTGGGGCGGTAATGCAAGGATGCCAACCGCCATACAACTCCACAAAGAAGAAGAAGACCCTTTAAGAAGACCTCCCACACCCGGCACAGGTGTTCGATACAAACTCTTTTATATTTGTTATTGAAATGGTGAAATAAACAACGTATTGTTATTTTTTTTATTATGTTTTAACAATGTTTTGTGGGGTTGTCAGTGTGGCAGCACCAAATATCCTTGTATGAATCCTCTTATTAAACCTGTAAACTCCTCGGAATAAAGAACATCAGCTCCCAACAAAGTGATAAAGTATAGAGCAGGGGTTCTCAAACATTTTCATGTCAAGGACCCCCAAATTGATGGCTATGTATTTTACTGAAGACCCTGTTCCACTTTTTTTTAAGCAATTTATTAAATATGTATTTTCTCCCAAAATTAGCTACTCTACAAGCTTTCGTAATTTGTGAATATATATTATTTTCAATAATAGCCAATCTATAAGCTCACAATGTGTCGCATTGCGATGGCGCTGGCTATATTCGAACATCTGAAGTATAAAATATGGTTGAAGTGGTTATCATTTTGCTGTGGACCCTCTGGAACCCTGTCAAGGACCCCTGGGGGTCCCCTGACCTCACGAACCACTGAAGTAGAAGATCTTATCTGCTGACTGTCTGATACCTTGCATACTAACTACTACAACCTGTCATAAAAAAAGACTCTGCTACCATCTAGTGGAAACCAAAGTACAGTAGCTCAGAGACCACATCTCTTTGCAGAAAATAGCCGATCTACAAGCTCATAATGCATCAGGTTGTGAGCTTGTAGATTGGCTATTTTCGCTGAAGTTTTGCTCTAGAAGACGCTAAGGTTCATGTGGTAAAGAGAAATGATTGAATATAAGATACACTTCACACTATTTGGCGTTAATGTGTCAGTAAATTAAACCATCATTGGTAAGTTGATATTGGAGCTATGGAGATATTTTACAAAAAATCTAAAGGATGTGCACACATACTGTACGTTCTCCTGCACAATGTAGATCATTTATTTATTAATGTATTTAGGGTCAATATCTCATTTGGTTTAGAATAGTCATTACTAAATACTAATTTCTATGAACACATATGGCAGAATACATTGTTGACGGTCCCTAGCTCTGTGGTTGAATATATGTCCAATCCAATATAATCCAATGTAAACCAACTGTGCTGGCAATGAATCATGTTCAGTGACTGTGTCACGGTCCGCTCCTCAGCCCTTGGACTTTGTCTGTGTTTATTAGTTTTGGACTTTTACTTATGCATTCCTGTGTTCTTCTAGTTTTGTTTAGTTTGTTGCCTTGGTGTTCTGTATCTTATTTTGTAGTATTCCTAGTGTTTCCTGTTTTCATTAGTTATTTGTCCCTGTCTTGTCTAACCAGTCCTGTGATTTACCAGTGTTTCCACCTGTGTTTCCACCCTAGCCCATCCCAGTGTTGATTGTCTGTTGTGTTCACCTGTGTCTAGTTAGTCCTTGTCTATGTATATGCCCTTGTGTTTTCTGTTTATAGTTCATTTGTGATTCTATGTCACAATGTTAGTTCTTGGCTCCTTAGTATTTGTAGTATATTTGATAACATAACATACATATTTGTTAGTATTATTTATCTTCATAAGTCTACAGGTAGCCTACTGTCAGACACAAGAGTGTATTCAGAGGTGCCTTTTGGTCTGAGCTGGTTGGGGGTTACAATTAAACATTCTCTTTGTTGTTTAGCTGGGAGACAGAGGTCTATGCATCTGTCTCCTTCCCCTTTCCTGCTTCATACAGGTGCAAATTGAATCAGGGGGCTCGAAGGGTGATCTATTGTTTGTGCCGGGTGGGGGGGCTCACCTTTGAAGCTCACACACCCACATGTACCTTCTCTAGATCTCTCTGTTATATAAACTGTACCGAAATGCATCTTAGGGTGTGACAGTCAGTGGCCGGCAGTCTGACTGAGAGGACCTCAGGGTCCATGGAGCTGTTTTGTACTGTTTTGTACTTATGCAATAAATGGAAGCAAAGGAACCTCACTTACTGAAGTGATGACTCAAATTCATTCTACAACCATTCATTCTCATCTCTGGGACAACAAACTTAACTGCAATATGGCGTTGTTGGCAACTACAAAAGCAATAGAAACCTTTAAGTCTGTGGTTTTCAGATACCACATTATGGCGTTTTTAGTCGGCAGTCGCGTTGGTTTGTTTTTTTGGGGGCGCAAGTCTCCGGGGATACTGAGCATGGCGTCGGAAGGGCATGCGCGGTCGGGGAAGTTTTTGCCTTGCGGTGGGTGTACGGATCACGTTCTCTTCCTGAGACGTGGGGGGTCCACTGTGTAGGTGATCATGGACATCGGCACGACAAGACGACATGACGGCAACTTTTCGAGAATCTACAAGGAGAGGACTTCGTGACCAGATCTAGGACGGCTGCACGACTCATCTGGCTGCTCAACATATCTTCTGCGATCGCTAGAAGGGCGCGCTGCGGTGCGGACGGCAGAGCGGAGAAATTGGTGTGTCGAATTTCTTCGTGGCGGGTATGTTGTGGGGAGAGGACAGCGGGTGCCGGCAGAGCGGAGGACTTGCGATGAAGGGGTTCTTCGTGAAGAGTGTGGTAACACATCTTCAGCGATCGCGAGTGGAGCGCTCTGTTGTAAACATGCAGCTATCTGTTGGAAAATCTGGGTACGGCGCTGGAACACGGCTGGGGTGAGGAGATGACATTGAGGGAGACTACAAGAGGGACGTTATCGAGCGGGACGCTGCGCATATGGGACCTGGGATTGTATTTTTGTGATAATGGTGGGTTAGACTGTGAATTAGGGGATACCTACTAGAATTAACTGTCCCTATATCGACTGATGTAATCACTGATTTGCCCGCCTTTTGTTTATCTGTAGTACATGGGGTGGCGATGTTGGGTTAAGTTAATATTTTTTTAGGGTTTGGACTTCTTTTCAATGGTTCTCATGTCGAGTAATATAATTGCTTTGATGCCCGCCTTTTGTTTGTGTGTTGAGAAGACCGGGCGACTCCCGTGACGAGGTGCATGGAGGGGTGGCGGTGTGGGAACTATGTGATGGGATTGTTGGAATTTTATTAAACCTGGGGGGTGTCTCTGGGTTGGCTGTGTAATTCACCGTGTCGCTGTACTATGTAATCTTGGTTTTTGTATGTGCATTTTTCTGTGTTGATGTTGTGTGCTGTTTTAGTTTTCCTGAATGTTTCTTTTTTTTCCTAGTTGGTGTTCCGGTCGCTTTTCATGGGGGGCGGGTTCTTTGTGGTTCTTTTGAAATATACGTGTTTGTGAGAGACGTTTCATGTCTCTCATGGGGGGAATGTAGTATATTTGATAACATAACATACATATTTGTTAGTATTATTTATCTTCATAAGTCTACAGGTAGCCTACTGTCAGACACAAGAGTGTATTCAGAGGTGCCTTTTGGTCTGAGCTGGTTGGGGGTTACAATTAAACATTCTCTTTGTTGTTTAGCTGGGAGACAGAGGTCTATGCATCTGTCTCCTTCCCCTTTCCTGCTTCATACAGGTGCAAATTGAATCAGGGGGCTCGAAGGGTGATCTATTGTTTGTGCCGGGTGGGGGGGCTCACCTTTGAAGCTCACACACCCACATGTACCTTCTCTAGATCTCTCTGTTATATAAACTGTACCGAAATGCATCTTAGGGTGTGACAGTCAGTGGCCGGCAGGCTGACTGAGAGGACCTCAGGGTCCATGGAGCTGTTTTGTACTGTTTTGTACTTATGCAATAAATGGAAGCAAAGGAACCTCACTTACTGAAGTGATGACTCAAATTCATTCTACAACCATTCATTCTCATCTCTGGGACAACAAACTTAACTGCAATATGGCGTTGTTGGCAACTACAAAAGCAATAGAAACCTTTAAGTCTGTGGTTTTCAGATACCACATATTTCCTGTTGTTGTATCTTTGCCCCTAGCTGTATTCCTAGTCTCCTCGTGTTCCTATATTTGTTCCTAGTTCCTTTAGTTAATAAACCCCTTGTATTTGATCTGCTCTGCCTCATCCTCTGCCTCTATTCTGCACCGTTTTCGACCATTTCGGTCTTTTTCAAGTGTGTCTTGAAAAAGACCAAAAGGGTCGAAACGCTGTATCTGCTGTTTGTCACAAATAAACCTTTGGAGCATTCAACAAAGTGAGTTGCAAGCCCTGCTTTGTTCTCAACACAACGTAAGACCTTAAAATGAGGAAATCACTTGCATGGAGGGTTTAGAATGGCATGGACAGAATGCGTATATGTCCAACCTCCCCCCACCATATGAAGTTCAACTTCTCAGCAATGTGATGCCTATAAGTCCCTGGATTGGTGTTGGTGTGACACCAGAATTCTATGTGCAGCACATAGCATAGAGCATACCATAGAGTACTAAACATCAACCAGGATGAGCATGTTGCCAACAAATGTCTGTATGGAGGGCTACTGAAGGTGATTGAGAAGATAGCAGCCAGGAGAATGAGGCTGGCCAGTCACTGCCATTGACAATGGGAGCTCCCAGCCAGAAAACTTATGCTATGGGACCCAACACATGGGCATCGATCACGAGGGTGTCCCACACCTACCTACGTGTACATGGACATGCTAAAGAAAGATGCAGGGGAGGAAAGTACTGGCGAGCTAGCCAGATGTATGGATGATGGAGATGGAGACGCCACTGGAGGGCTCGTCCAAGGATGACCTAGAGAGAGGGGTGTCTACAATGAGTTTCGTCCATGAGATCCAAAGTTTAACCATGGCCATCACTTGAACAACTAACTGATGAAGCCAAGAAGAAGACATCTAAGGGTAGGAACCTGTTTTTTTTGCTTTGCTTCTGCTGTTGCTGCTGATTGTGTTTGTATATTGTGTTTATGATTCCAGATGTTGCTGTATTGTTGTCATAATGTATTGTATGTTGTGTGATTCATGTTTTAATGTTGTCAGATTAGGACTCAATGATTGGGTGGCAATGAAACACTTTCATTGACTATTTCTGGCTGTGGAATTGAAGGCTGATATGAATCTCGGGGTGTCTGTTGTGTGTCCAGTTTTGACGGTAGTGAGTTGTGTTACATGGTACTGTATACTAGGCTGTGTTGTGGTGTTGCTGCTGTTGAAGATAGTGAATTGTGACAGGGTACAGTACTTATATTAGGCGTTGTTGTGGTTGAAGTTGTGAGTTGTGACAGGGTACAGTATACATAGGTTGGTTATTGGTTCATATGATTGGCTTGGTGGCAACACCTCTGTCTAAGTAGGCCTTTTCTTTCTTTCTACTTTTTTCTTTCTTTCTTGTGTGACCTCGGCCATCACTTACACAAGTGAAGAATTCAGAAAGAAGACAATGATGTAAAAAAAAAAAAAGTCTCAAGATAGGAACCTTATCTCTTTGCTGCTACTGCTGGTGTTGTATATTGTGTACTAATGTGATTATCATGCTGTTGTTCTATTGTGTGGTATGTTGTGTACTAATGTGATTCAGGCTGTAGCTGTATTGCTGTCATATTGTGTTATATGTTGTGTACTAATGTGATTCGATATGCTGTTGTTCATATTAGGACTCAACGACTGGGTGGCATTGAAACATTTCTGGCTCAGGAATTGAAGGCTGATGTGAATCTTCAGGGTGACAGCAGTTGTGTTGTGGTTTTGTTGGGAGAGTTGTGACAGGGTACAGTATACTGTATACTAGGCCGTTTATGTTGTGTTGTTGTCGATTGAAGGGAGTGAGTTGTGACAGGGTACAGTACAGTTTACGTATACTAGTATACATGTGTATGTGGCTCTTGGTCTAAAATGGACATACTCGAGTAAAATAAAAGTACCGTACCTCAAAATTGTTTAATTTTGAATAATGTAATTCCTATAGTTCTAATGAATAGGTTGATAATGTTATTTGACAGAAAGCGTTAAATGACATTGGCATGTGATTACTCGATCCTGTTCCAGCATTTACCAAGGTGCAGTAAATGATTTCATCTCTATGCTAACATTGCTTATACTCAAATGTACCAATAGATGGAGCAATGTGCACAATATTTACAAACTTGCAGCCCTCATTCACAGCTGGACTGCTTGCTGTGTGTGTGTGTGTGTGTGTGTGTGTGTGTGTGTGTGTGTGTGTGTGTGCGTGTGTGTGTGTGTCAGAGAGAGACACATGCGTAGCTCACACACGTGTCTCTTTGTGTGTATGCTTGTTACCATGGTAACCACCAGACAAAAGTCTCCCAAAGGAGGGAAAGGAAAATCAGTTTTGTGTGCCAGAGCATGATAGTGCTGTATTTGATTTATCAGGGAAGAGAATAGAATTAAAGGAAAAGGGAGAAAAGCTAGATTATGAAAGAGGGGTGTGATCAGTGGATTGGATAGAGTCATATTCATTTCTCTCTAAACCGAAACTTAAGAACGGAGTACCTAAACCTGGATGACTTTGCCTTTTTTCTAGGCATTATACACAAAGAGAGACTACTTTCATATCCAAACAGGTGAAGTTAAACTCTGTTTGTATCCAAATATGCATGAATTCACTTTATTTATAATGTTTGATTTACTGCATCGTGTATTGAAATAGCCATGTCTCAGCTCCCCCGAAGTTTAGGACTGGCACAAGTGGCCGGGGCCTAGATGGTAGAGTGAGAATGGTGAGAATCCCAGGAATCCAGGGGGAAATTCCTGTATTAAGGTGTTACCTTAATGGTAATCATCATAATACTAACTAACTAACTAACTAACTAACTAACTAACTAACTAACTAACTAGCATGCATGCATGCATACATGCATGCATAATATTCCCTTGCACCAACTGACTAGTTAAGTGATGGGTAGGCCTACTGCATAGGGATGTTTAAGGTAGCGTGTGTAGCTCTGGTTCATAGCGTTAGAAGGAGTTCCCCTTAACGCTATGGTACTTTATATTCTTAATTTCTTCCCCTCGCACTGCGGTAGCGCATTCTCCCGTCTGTAGTAAAAATAAAATATATACTTTTGCTACTCACCAAAACAAAGACGGTTTTATGGAGTTGAAAGCCTATTCTACGAAGTGGGAACACTCTGAGCCACCCACCTCACGTCTAAAATACACTTTTTGGCCAGAAAATGAAAATAAAATATTTCACCGGAATTAAAACATGTTTTTGGTTACTCCACAGTGCCCTCTACAGATTTGGTCAATGGAATTTTCCTATTGACCAGATTCTTCCTTCCGGTGAAATATTTTCTTTTCTGGCCAAAAAGTGTATTTTAGACGTGAGGTGGGGAGCTCGGAGTGTTCCCACTTAATAGAGTAGGCTTTCAACGCCATAAAACCGTCTTTATTTTGGTGAGTAGCAAAAGTGTGTTTTTTATTTTTACTACAGACGAGAGGCTGTGCTACCGCGGTGCGAGGGGAAAGAATCGAAAGTACCATAGCGTTAAGGAGAACTCTAACGCTATGGACCAGAGCTAGGGTAAGTGATATTTTTGGGTCTTTTAAAGTACCAAAGTAGGTTAAAGCATAGATATAAATAAATATATAAATGTAACAGTTTTTTTTTGGGGGGGGGGGGGGACTAATGAAAGTTACAGGTATGGTGTGTGTGATATCAAATATGAGTTTACCATAATCACAGTAATCCTTAATGATATTCCATCATATTGAAGGGCTTTTGCAGAGAAATGAGACAGACTCCATAGAGCACTGCAGGGGGGGAGGGGAGGTGTGTGTGTCTGTGACCAGCTGATGCTCGTTGACGCTTGTTATTGTTATACACATCAAGGCAATTAGTTTCTGCACTCATTTGTACAAGAATGTTCCTGTTGGTCCTAAAAAAATGCTGCTTATCAATTAATCAGTTATAATCGGTCGATAAGGTTATCAAGTATCAATTAATGAATTAATCGATCATTTGCATCCCTAGTACTGCGTTTTCATTAGTGTATGTGTATATCAGTGCACATAGTCCAGTGGTTCTCAAAATGGGGGGTCCGGGGACCCCCAAGGGTTTGAGAAGCACTGCCACAGTCTATCAAAATCTATTATTAGAGTTGGACTATAGTAATGGACTCAAATCTGGGTGATGTATTAGTTGGTATGTATGTATGGAGTTGTCATCTTTCTTCCTATTCAAGATGTTGTGCTTCAAATGTTTTCGAGTACACAAATCACAGATTTGGCAAACTTATTATCATATGTCCCTCTCCTCTCCTCTCGTCCTGCAGATATGGCCTCAGCCAGCAGTCTTCTGTCTGTGTTAGAAGAGCAGTTCCAGTGTTCGATCTGTCTGGATGTTTTCACAGAGCCTGTCTCTACTCCATGTGGACACAACTTCTGCAAGGCTTGTATTAGCAGGCACTGGGCGATTGGTGGGCAGAGTCGGTGTCCATTGTGTAATCAGAAGTTCCCCAGAAGTCTTCGAGTCAACACAGGATTCCGGGATCTTGTGGAGAACTTCAAGGAAACTAAGCTCATAGGTGGAGGTGAATCCTCAGTCAAACCAGGGGAGGTGCTATGTGACGTCTGCCCTGGCACCAAGCTCAAGGCCATGAAGTCCTGCCTGGTGTGTCTGACTTCGTACTGTGAGACACACCTGGAGCCTCATCAGAGAGTCGCTGCCTTGAAGAGACACAAGCTGATTGACCCTGAGGAGAACCTGGAGAACAGGACATGTAAGAGACATGGTAAGCTTTTAGAGCTCTTTTGCAGAACTGACCAGATATGCGTTTGTGTCATGTGTACCGAGCACAGACATCATGACATGGTCCCACTAGAGGACGAGTGTATGGAGAGAAAAGCTCAACTGGGGACCAAAAAGACAGAAATACACAAGACGATCAAGCAGCGACTTCAGAAGATTCTGGAGATAAAACAGTCAGTAGAGATCCACAAGAAAGACACAGAGAAAGAGATAGCTAACAGTGATCAGGTCTTCTTTGCTCTGGTGGCTTGTATTCAAAGACACCATGTTGAGATTCTTGAAGTGATGCAGGAGAAGCAGAGAGTGACAGAGAAACTGGCTGAAGGCTTCATCCAAGAGCTGGAGCAGGAAGTCACAGAGCTACACAGGAGAAGCGCTGAGCTGGATCACCTCTCACACAGTGAAGACCACTTCCATCTTCTCCAGAGCGTCCTCTCTCTCTCCACCTCTCAACACACAAAGAACTGGTCTGAGATCACTGTCCACAGCCCTCTCTGTTCTGGGACATTGAGAAGGGCAATGGCTCAGCTGGACAAGACACTCACTAAAAAGATGAAGAGGATCATTGCAGAAGTCAAGTCATGGGATGAAAAAAAATGTAAAAACGCAGACACTGCGAAGAAACAACTAGAGGTCAACGCAGAAGATCTTGACAACCTGCCGGACGATGTCAGGTTGATGGTCATTAAACAGCGGTATGCAGTGGATGTGACTTTAGATCCGGAAACGGCAAACCCCTGGCTCACATTTTCTAAAGATATGAAATGGGTGCATACTGGGTCTATTCAGTGGAGATATTATGACAATGGGACAAATGAAACAAGATTTCATGAAGAACTCTACGTCCTTGGAAACGAGGGCTTCACTTCGGGAAGATTCTTCTATGAGGTTTTCGTTTGTGGGAAGACTGAGTGGGATTTAGGAGTGGTCAGGGAGTCCATCAACAGGGATGAGAAACTCACGCCCAGTCCTGAAAATGGCAGTTGGATTCTGCGGCTGAGGAAAGGAAATGAGTTCAAAGCCTTAGATGACCCTCATGTCCCTCTGACTCCTTCATCTTCTCAAGTGAAGCCTGAGAATATTACTATTGGAGTGTTTGTAGATTATGAGGAGGGAGTGGTGTCATTCTATGATCTGGAGGCCAGTTCTGTGATCTATTCTTTCACCGGATGCAACTTTAGAGAGAAGATCTATCCATTATTTAGCCCTGGTTCTCTAGAGGATGGAAAAAACTCTGAGCCTCTGTGTGTAATTAACTCTAAAGGTCAAGGAACATCAACTGCATGGTCAGTGTTATCCAACACATTCTCACGCCCAGCTCCGGACGTCTGTGGCCAACCCCCTTGGTCAAGGCGGGTAGTACAGTTATAACTTTTCAATGTTCAGGATAGTCTGAGTAACGTGACGCTGCGCATAATGCAGACTATGAATACACGTTCAAAGATGCAGGCGCACCGCCAGAAGCGGACCTGAACCCCGGAATGGTCCTTTCACACAGGACATATATTGGCAGCAAGTGCCAATGACATCAATGAAGACTCAGTTGCTGCTTGTCAGACTTATTGCACTCTGATGTTGCCGTGAGCAGCACAATGGATCTCCACTGTCTGCTGCTGTGCTCAGAGTTAAACCAAATTAAACTTTGACCCTTCCTACCGCTGACCTTTAAACGTGCAGCTCTGCTTTGTGTCGTCGTGCCTAACAACGCCCATAGCTGTTCTAAAAAAACAGTAAACCACAGCCTCTTGTGGCTTGTGCTTTATTGAATGTTTGACTAATGAGTACTGACTTCTTTCTGCACATGGACTGTTAACATTACAGCAGTACAGTCAAAAAGCTCTGCTAAAAGCATAACACAAAAAGCCGAACACTGACAAATGTTTGTATATTATATGAATATAAGACTCAGAACTAATAAATACATTATTTTCTATTCTATGTGATAGACTGTTGATAAACCGTGCATGTACACGTTCACACACTCATTGTTGAACTTCATATATTCTTTGGTGATAGACTGTACTGTACATACAGTATATTAACTCTTTCACTGCCAGACTTATTTCTGTCTGCGTGCACCCATGCCTGAGAGTTAATTAATGTAGTCATTGTTGATAGTCATACTCATTTCATAGATTCATTGTTGAGATACACTCATACGACAGGATTCATTGGTTATAGACTGTAATATGCATAAATTCATTGTTGATAGACATACTGTATACTCATTCATATATTATTGGTGATAGACTGTAGATATATTCATTCATATAATCATTGTTGACAGACATATAATCATTCATATATTCATTGTTGATAGACATACTCATTCATATATATCGCATTGTGATAGACATATTCCTTCATATGTTGACTGATGATAATCTGTACATACAGTATATTCATTCATATGGTCATTGTTGACAGACATTCACTTTTGATTGACTGTACGTCTTTGGTTTTAGACTTTTACTCTTACCTGTGGAACACAGTTCAACCTTGCTGTTGCTGCTGCTATAAACCTGAACTTACCAAATCGGTACACATTATCTCTGGGGTCATGTGATCAAGATGTATATATACATTTTTTTTATCCCATTCCAAGTGGCTATGACTGCCTTCTAAAGACAACCCAACTTCTTTTTTTCATTTTGCATTCTTAGCAATTTAGCTAAAGATCATAAAGTACCATAAAAGTATTGTTTTTATATTTTCAATTAGCCTAGTTTAAAAACACTTAATTATAAAAGGATTTGGTGGACAGCACAGCAACCATTTCAGGTTTTGATGAATAGGTACAGTAGTGCATGTTTTCCCCCCTCTTGAGATGTCTGGCTTTAGTGTTCCCGGGACCCGGGGTGGGTCGAATCCCAGGATTTACAATAGGCTTTTTTTAATTTTGTTGGAACTTTATACTGACTGACACTCATTTTTGAATGTGCATTGTTGGAGGTACAACAACACATTATGTCTTAAAATAATAAAGAATGTAAGCTTTATTACATTTGTATGATTCCACTGTTTTTTTGTCTCGTCATTGGTAAGTAGTATTACCATTTATGTTAAATTAAACTTGCAAGACACTGGCAGTGTTGTAATCGTAGGCTGTTAGCTGTTTAGTGGAATAGCACTTGGGACATTGGAATACCAGTTAAAGTAGTAGGACCAGGACCAGATGGGTAAAATCTTTAACAGTTCTTATTTATTGGCGATGGCATGGCATACAAGCTCTACAAGCTCTGTGAGCTTGTAGATCTGCTATTTTCAAATAGCTTAAGTATATAGGGCTGAAGTGGTTAATGTATGTTTTGTAATAATGGTAGCCTACAAATCTACAAAATAATCAAGTTATCAAATAATTGTACAGGAGTAAAAAGTACAACATTTTCCTCTGAGATGTAGTGGAGTAGAAGTAAAAGCATTTTTTAAAATTGGAAATACGCCAGTAAAGTAAAAGTACCTCAACATTGTACTTAAGTAGCCTACAGTACTTAAGTAAATGTCCTTATTACTTTCCACCACTGGCTGTACATTAGCTTCTTCCATGGGTTTTGTACAGTACTTGAGTAAATATATGTTATTACAGACAGAAAGATAGATAGATGGTGTTATTGTCAGATACTCCATGAATTCAGGTTATAGGTGGATTCTCCCTAGCAACAGCAGCTTCACGGAGTCTTTAAATTGGGGCGGTAATGCAAGGATGCCAACCGCCATACAACTCCACAAAGAAGAAGAAGACCCTTTAAGAAGACCTCCCACACCCGGCACAGGTGTTCGATACAAACTCTTTTATATTTGTTATTGAAACGGTGAAATAAACAACGTATAATGTAACGTTACACAACATGGAAGTACAGTATAGTTGTTCATGTTGTCAGGGAGTTCAAACTACAACACCAGTGACAGTTGCAAGAAGTTAATTCCTTCACAACGAAACGTTGTTCGTTTTCTTTCCAAATCAGTGGATTATATTCAGGTAAGAGAGCTAAATATAGTTAGCTGCTTGCTTAGCATTAGCTGTGTGTATGTGTCTGTGTGTGTGTGAGTGAGTGAGAGAGAGAGAGAGAGAGAGAGAGAGAGAGAGAGTGAGAGTGTGTGTGCCCGCGTGTTTCAGTTGTGGTTAATCTGATTTGTAGACTAGTATAGGCTACTATAGGCTACAAACAAAATGTAAAAGGCCATGTGCTTTATTTTAAAGCTGAAATTAACAGGCCAGAAAGGTGCTTGAAGGTGCTTTTGTCCAATAAACTTATAGGCCTATTATGTTTTAACAATGTTTTGTTGGGTTGTCAGTGTGGCAGCACCAAATATCCTTGTATGAATCCTCTTATTAAACCTGTAAACTCCTCGGAATAAAGAACATCAGCTCCCAACAAAGTGATAAAGTAGAGCAGGGGTTCTCAAACATTTTCATGTCAAGGACCCCCAAATTGATGGCTATGTATTTTACTGAAGACCCTGTTCCACTTTTCTTTTAAAGCAATTTATTAAATATTTATTTTCTCCAAAATTAGCTACTCAACAAGCTTTCGTAATTTGTGAATATATATTTTTTTCAATAATAGCCAAAAAGCTCACAATGTGTCGCATTGCGATGGCGCTGGCTATATTCGAACATCTGAAGTATAAAATATGGTTGAAGTGGTTATAATTTTGACCCTCTGGAACCCTGTCAAGGACCCCTGGGGGTCCCCTGACCTCACGAACCACTGAAGTAGAAGATCTTATCTGCTGACTGTCTGATACCTTGCATACTAATTACTACAACCTGTCATAAAAAAAGACTCTGCTACCATCTAGTGGAAACCAAAGTACAGTAGCTCAGAGACCACATCTCTTTGCAGAAAATAGCCGATCTACAAGCTCATAATGCATCAGGTTGTGAGCTTGTAGATTGGCTATTTTCGCTGAAGTTTTGCTCTAGAAGACGCTAAGGTTCATGTGGTAAAGAGAAATGATTGAATATAAGATACACTTCACACTATTTGGCGTTAATGTGTCAGTAAATTAAACCATCATTGGTAAGTTGATATTGGAGCTATGGAGATATTTTACAAAAAATCTAAAGGATGTGCACACATACTGTACGTTCTCCTGCACAATGTAGATAATTTATTTATTGATGTATTTAGGGTCAATATCTCATTTGGTTTAGAATAGTCATTACTAAATACTAATTTCTATGAACACATATGGACACACATTGTTGACGGTCCCTAGCTCTGTGGTTGAATATATGTCCAATCCAATATAATCCAATGTAAACCAACTGTGCTGGCAATGAATCATGTTCAGTGACTGTGTCACGGTCCGCTCCTCAGCCCTTGGACTTTGTCTGTGTTTATTAGTTTTGGACTTTTACTTATGCATTCCTGTGTTCTTCTAGTTTTGTGTAGTTTGTTGCCTTGGTGTTCTGTATCTTATTTTGTAGTATTCCTAGTGTTTCCTGTTTTCATTAGTTATTTGTCCCTGTCTTGTCTAACCAGTCCTGTGATTTACCAGTGTTTCCACCTGTGTTTCCACCCTAGCCCATCCCAGTGTTGATTGTCAGTTGTGTTCACCTGTGTCTAGTTAGTCCTTGTCTATGTACATGCCCTTGTGTTTTCTGTTTATAGTTCATTTGTGATTCTATGTCACAATGTTAGTTCTTGGCTCCTTAGTATTTCCTGTTGTTGTATCTTTGCCACTAGCTGTATTCCTAGTCTCCTCGTGTTCCTATATTTGTTCCTAGTTCCTTTAGTTAATAAACCCCTTGTATTTGATCTGCTCTGCCTCATCCTCTGCCTCTGTTCTGCACCGTTTTCGACCATTTGGGTCTTTTTCAAGTGTGTCTTGAAAAAGACCAAAAGGGTCGAAACGCTGTATCTGCTGTTTGTCACAAATAAACCTTTGGAGCATTCAACAAAGTGAGTTGCAAGCCCTGCTTTGTTCTCAACACAACGTAAGACCTTAAAATGAGGAAATCACTTGCATGGAGGGTTTAGAATGGCATGGACAGAATGCGTATATGTCCAACCTCCCCCCACCATATGAAGTTCAACTTCTCAGCAATGTGATGCCTATAAGTCCCTGGATTGGTGTTGGTGTGACACCAGAATTCTATGTGCAGCACATAGCATAGAGCATACCATAGAGTACTAAACATCAACCAGGATGAGCATGTTGCCAACAAATGTCTGTATGGAGGGCTACTGAAGGTGATTGAGAAGATAGCAGCCAGGAGAATGAGGCTGGCCAGTCACTGCCATTGACAATGGGAGCTCCCAGCCAGAAAACGTATGCTATGGGACCCAACACATGGGCATCGATCACGAGGGTGTCCCACACCTACCTACGTGTACATGGACATGCTAAAGAAAGATGCAGGGGAGGAAAGTACTGGCGAGCTAGCCAGATGTATGGATGATGGAGATGGAGACGCCACTGGAGGGCTCGTCCAAGGATGACCTAGAGAGAGGGGTGTCTACAATGAGTTTCGTCCATGAGATCCAAAGTTTAACCATGGCCATCACTTGAACAACTAACTGATGAAGCCAAGAAGAAGACATCTAAGGGTAGGTACCTGTTTTTTGTTTTTTTTTGCTTTGCTGCTGCTGTTGCTGCTGATTGTGTTTGTATATTGTGTTTATGATTCCAGATGTTGCTGTATTGTTGTCATAATGTATTGTATGTTGTGTGATTCATGTTTTAATGTTGTCAGATTAGGACTCAATGATTGGGTGGCAATGAAACACTTTCATTGACTATTACTGGCTGTGGAATTGAAGGCTGATATGAATCTCGGGGTGTCTGTTGTGTGTCCAGTTTTGACGGTAGTGAGTTACATGGTACTGTATACTAGGCTGTGTTGTGGTGTTGCTGCTGTTGAAGATAGTGAATTGTGACAGGGTACAGTACTTATATTAGGCGTTGTTGTGGTTGAAGTTGTGAGTTGTGACAGGGTACAGTATACATAGGTTGGTTATTGGTTCATATGATTGGCTTGGTGGCAACACCTCAGTCTAAGTAGGCCTTTTCTTTCTTTCTACCTTTTTCTTTCTTTCTTGTGTGACCTCGGCCATCACTTACACAAGTGAAGAATTCAGAAAGAAGACAATGATGTAAAAAAAAAAAAGTCTCAAGATAGGAACCTTATCTCTTTGCTGCTACTGCTGGTGTTGTATATTGTGTACTAATGTGATTATCATGCTGTTGTTCTATTGTCATATTGTGTGGTATGTTGTGTACTAATGTGATTCAGGCTGTAGCTGTATTGCTGTCATATTGTGTTATATGTTGTGTACTAATGTGATTCGATATGCTGTTGTTCATATTAGGACTCAACGACTGGGTGGCATTGAAACATTTCTGGCTCAGGAATTGAAGGCTGATGTGAATCTTCAGGGTGACAGCAGTTGTGTTGTGGTTTTGTTGGGAGAGTTGTGACAGGGTACAGTATGCACTGTATACTAGGCCGTTTATGTTGTGTTGTTGTCGATTGAAGGGAGTGAGTTGTGACAGGGTACAGTACAGTTTACGTATACTAGTATACTAGTGTACATGTGTATGTGGCTCTTGGTCTAAAATGGACATACTCGAGTAAAATAAAAGTACCGTACCTCAAAATTGTTTAATTCTGAATAATGTAATTCCTATAGTTCTAATGAATAGGTTGATAATGTTATTTGACAGAAAGCGTTAAATGACATTGGCATGTGATTACTCGATCCTATTCCAGCATTTACCAAGGTGCAGTAAATTTCATCTCTATGCTAACATTGCTTATACTCAAATGTACCAATAGATGGAGCAATGTGCACAATATTTACAAACTTGCAGCCCTCATTCACAGCTGGACTGCTTGCTGTGTGTGTGTGTGTGTGTGTGTGTGTGTGTGTGTGTGTGTGTGTGTGTGTGTGTGTGTGTGTGTGTGTGTGTGTGTGTGTGTGTGTGTGTGTGTGTGTGTGTGTGTGTGTGTGTCAGAGAGAGAGAGAGAGAGTGCGTCACATGCGTAGCTCACACACGTGTCTCTTTGTGTGTATGCTTGTTACCATGGTAACCACCAGACAAAAGTCTCCCAAAGGAGGGAAAGGAAAATCAGTTTTGTGTGCCAGAGCATGATAGTGCTGTATTTTCTTTTTCAGGGAAGAGAACAGAATTAAAGGAAAAAGGGAGAAAACCCATGAAGAAAACAAGTGTGATGCCAAGTACCTAATACACAGTACTATCCGAAATACATGAAAATGTTGAATGTCCATGTGTCAGGACACGTTCTGCCTATCTATTGATATTCTATGTAGGAGAAGAGAGTGTGCGTCAGCCCACAGGGTTTTCATACCCACTGGGTCCAATGAAACAAGATGCATTCATCATGATCATAAAACATCATGGATTCAAGTGTCCACTAAATTGCACACACTCCACTGTACGAACCAACATACTGTTATCCGAGGTGCAGGAATCTGCATCATTCCTTAAGCATTTTAAATGGCAAAAAAAAGCTGGATTTGTTGGCAGGAGAAATCAATCCTCAGTCTGCCCACTGCAGCTTATAGCCGTGTCCTGCCAAAACGCCACTGGCACGGTGCACCACTGCACATGCAGTCTCCCCTCTCTCCTGTAACCCCCTCCACACACTGTAGTGCATTGTGAGGACATTTGCCCCTCCCAGAGAGTTTTTTTCTTTCTTGTATTTTTTCGCTCTCTGAACTGTGTGTGTGTGTGTGTGTGTGTGTGTGTGTGTGTGTGTGTGTGTGTGTTGTGTGTGTGTGTGTGTGTGTGTGTGTGTGTGTGTGTGTGTGTGTGTGTGTGTGTGTGTGTGTGTGTGTGTGTGTGTGTGTGTGTGTGTGTGTGTGTGTGTGTGTGTGTGTCAGTGTCAGCTGGAGTTTTCCTGTCATTATTGGACCAGCAGCTGGTCTAAGAGCATGTGGCCCCAGAATGCATCACCTCACTCTGTAAATACACAGTCATGATTTAAAGGAAAGCCTTAAAACGTTGGATCTGTAACGTGCTGCGATGCAGATGCATCCTAGATGCACATTGTGAAATATTGGAAAGTACAGTATGTAACCCACATAGCAGTTGTAAAATATCAGCGTCAGTACTTCAGTACTTAGCCGGGACAGCGACATAATCGGTAGCCAAAGATTAGAGGTATTGTTAGAGGTGATGTTTTTAGTTTACTACTTTACTAACTATGGTACTTAATAAGAGTTTTGGTCTCATTACCTTTTTCAAGGCCCTAGTTTAATGTACACTATCCTATTCAACTCTACTTATACTCTTCCTTTGGACTACCCTTCTCGTTAGTAAACACAAACCTGCTTCCTGAATGGGTGGCACGTGTTGTGACATTCCTTTAGACTAGCTCTCTAATCTCTGTCATTCAACTGCGCTGACATTCTCTTTTACAGCTCTGTGCCAGGGCTAGCCTGATACACAGATCAGGTTACTGCCTCATCCAATGGATTCTGTCTGTCTAGCTACCCATGAAGTGCCTGAGGATCAAGAGTAAAGGAGTGGGTTGGAATTGACAACTGATGTTGTCTTCCAATTTGAGTATAATTACTGAAAAGTTGACAGATAAAATGATACGAGACCCAGTGATAACAGCAAAATAACAACTACTAGTACTGAATAACTGATATCCTGTGGCAGCTGAAGAAATTCAAGCATGCCATAGGTCCAGTTCAACACCGCCAACATAGAGTCTGTTCTCACATCCTCTATCAGCATCTGGTTCACCACAGCCACCAAGTGGGACATTCACGGGCTGCAGCGCATCCTCCGGTCAGCCTAGAAGATCTTCGGCTGCAACCTCATCACTCCTTGTTCTTGATATTTGCACTCATGCATCTGTGCAATGTCTGTATATAGTACCTGTAGTATAACCTACCTAAATTGTTTTTAACTGGTCTGTGCAGCTTAAAAATTTAGATGGGAAATCACAACATGTACACTCACATGTACATGTAGCTCACACTTGGTCTGTCTTTATATATTCCTGTTACTATCTTTACTTATTTTTACTTTTGTAGCGCCGCGTCAAATTCCTTGTATGTCAAAATATTTGGCAATAACAAATAGAATTGTGACTCTGAGTCTGACTACTCATATAGTATTTAAGCTACAGTTCTAATAATATGCAGTATGCAAATGATGTCAAAGCATAGAGCAGTGATACATTATTCAGATTACTGGACCTGGCTGAGCTGCTGAAAACAATCTGATGAGAAATAATTCACAGAGGGTGCTCCTTGTTATTTATTTTCTTTCTTTTGGCACCAAACACAACAACACAAGCTGAAGCTACACAGCTGTGGAACACTCTTTCTCTAGGGCTCCACCCTTTCTTGCCATTCCTCATTTCATCCATCCTTTCCTAGAAGAATTACCTCACATCACATTAGGTAGAGTTGGAGGTGTCACCTGGGGTGTGTGTGTGTGTGTGTGTGTGTGTGTGTGTGTGTGTGTGTGTGTGTGTGTGTGTGTGTGTGTGTGTGTGTGTGTGTGTGTGTGTGTGTGTGTGTGTGTGTGTGTGTGTGTGTGTGTGTGTGTGTGTGTGTGTGTGTGAGGAGAGGGAGCAAGAAAATAACTCAATTAAATGCGTTTAAAAAACGTTTAAACAGCTTTGGGTGGCGTAGGCTTAAATGCCCCCTCCCACCCCTCTTGTATGCCGGGCCCAGGACTTTTACCTGGTTGTTGTTAGAGTGGCAAAATAAAAAAATAAATAAAATAAAATAAATATATATATATATATATATATATATATATATATATATATATATATATATATATATATATATATATATATATATATATATATATAAAGAGAATACAGGAATCATCCTTTGAGGAGAGCTTACTGTTAACAAAATCATAAAGTACAGAGAGCATAACTCTGGGGTTTATGGCTGCTGTTGGTCATCTAAACATCCTCAGACCTAGGACGTGTGCGAGGGTCTGTGTATACCATCAGTCAAAATAAAAGCTGTGATTTAGCTCTCACTGTCTTCTGAGGCCCACCCAGAGAGAAAGGGGAACTTCTCTCTCTCTCCCTTTCACTTCTGCCTGTTTCTCACTCCTTTTCATTAACGTTTTTGAGATGTCTCTTATTCTCACCTCCTCTCTCTTTCTCATACTCCCTGTCTTACAACCCCCACTGTGTAAAAAAAGAGGGTTACAGACTCTAAATGTACTATATATTTTTGTTATTATTATTTTCTACCAATTTAAAATGTAGTCATTATGACAATTCCCATTTCCCCCATGTACCCTGTCATCGGTGACCTCTGCTGGTGTTGGGGAGGATGTAGACATCCACGTGTCTCTTCCAGTACACGTGATGTCGCCAGCTGCTTTTTGTCACCTGACAGTGAGAGGTTTCACTAAAGAAAATGTCACTTATTTGGGAATTACATCATAAAAAAATGAAGAAAGATGTTCTGGAAAACTTTTAAAATGAGGAAAAAGCTTAACCAATGATTACAAAGAGGTTTATCCTTAAAAAGGTGAGTGTTACTGACGAAGGCAGGAGGATTATTCCGTTTCACAAATATAGCAAAAATAGTGAGGGCCAATGAGCAGATATGTAAAACAATTAATACATTATTTTTCAATTTTACATGGAAGAACAAAAGTTATTATGAATAGCCTATATGGCACTGGTACATGGACTCAACTTTCTTGAGTTTGCTACTCTTGATAATTGATTGGATGAAGCAGTTTCTAAATACCCTCCATTTGGAATTTGTATACCTAATTATATTTCTCTCTAAGACTGGAGACCATAAATGTGTACTCTTGTGTGATCATAAAATAGAGAAACTTCCCGTAACTCTATCTAAATTCCGTTTACAACATTAAGAAATATATGTGCATTATTAATAAAAGATTCTACTACTATCCCTTCTGTTGTATCCTATTGGTCTAGATTTGTTGATAGCTTGAATTGAAAAAACTATCTGGAATTCCTGTGGAAAGCCTGGTTTACATAAAAAATGTTACTACTCTGTATCTGGTCATTTCCACACACATGCATACAGACTGCTTCCTTATCCGATGATTCTCTCTTGACCAGATATGCAAACTGGCAGTGATCCGATTCTACCCACACGTGAACAGAGCCAATTGTGTTTGTTGGTTTGCCTAGCCAAGCCGGACACACCGTTTAGGATTCTGTCAAAATGGAACTTTTTTATGGCAAAATCATGTTCATAAACTATGATCAGCTTGTTAGCTGGTGGAGCAGAAATCCCCTTAATGGTGAGACAAATTGCATCCTTCTGCCAGTGGTTTTATCTGGACACCAGATGACTTCTTCTCACTACAGGAGAACAGGTCTATTTATCCATCCATCTCTCTCTCTCTCTCTCTCTCTCTCTCTCTCTCTCTCTCTCTCTCTCTCTCTCTCTCTCTCACTCAATCTGTCTTGTTAGCCTCGCCAGAACGGCCGAAGGCGGAGGATTATGTACTCACTCACGTGAGTCTGTCTGTCTGTCTGTCTGTCTGTCTGTCTGTCTGTCTGTCTGTCTGTCTGTCTGTCTGTCTGTCTGTCTGTCTGTCGGAAGAAGTAAGGAAGAACCTCTGCCCCAAATCTTTTCTCTGGGTTTCTCCTTGGATCATGACACAACTTCCCACATAGGCCACGCCCACTTCCGTCTGAAATGATTTTCGTCCATTTAGCATTTTATTCAAAACACACTTCATGCTACTACTCCTGCAGATTTAGTCCAAAACTCACACAAGTACAATAACAGCCAATTATCCATATTCAGATTTTCTTGTTTTTATCCACTATATTGATGTAGTATTTGTAGTATGTATGTAGTATAGTGTCTTGAGAACTTAATGTTGTAATTATTTTGTGTAATTATTTCCAATATGTGTTGCTGTACAGTAGACAATTCTCGATAAAAATACTAGAGTACTTCAATGTTTCTTGATGAATGGTACTGTATATGGCTTGGAACTGGACACAGCTTTATTGCTGGTGGATTACAGGATAGCTAGTATCTTTTTCTTCCTGGGTTCTGGGCGTGACTTGGAATTATATGATTTGTAAAATGTGACCACCTGGAAGGAAAAGTTTTAAGGGCCCCTGCCATCGAATGGAGCAAGAAGCTCATCTTGCTCACACTGACGGTTCTATACCATTTACTTTCCCTTAATTTGTACCCTGAGAGCAGGTTCATGCTGTAAGTGTGTGGGGGGCAGCCCCCTGAGTGCAGTGTTGTGAGGTGGGTTGGGATTATGAGGTCATGGTGTCTGCTGGTGTTAGGGCTGAACCTGAAAAACATACTTTCCCCTTATGTCTCACACACACACCCACACCCACACATACTGTACTGTATAGATGGGTTTCCGCGCGACGTCATCACAGAGCAGAGTGTGCATTCTGCGCATGCGGGAGGTAGAACGACCCGGAAGTGCCATTCACTCTATTGTTATTTTCGGGATTTAGATAGGCATAATGCTGCTATTATAGGCAGAATAGGCATAATGCTGCTATTATATACAGACAGATCCAACTTCCGACAAATCATTTTTATTGAGTAAAGAAGATATTACAAACTGCATCATTTAATCTACTTTCATTAAACCCGGTGAAGACCATTTATTTTATCAATGTACAGTGGCCAGAGATGCTGCGGGTAATAGCGCCCTCTACAGGCTCTTCCCTCCACTGCGCGCGCATCATCCTCAATGTTTACAAACGGGAAACCCATCTATACGCATGCACACACTCTCACTCACTCTCTCTCACTCACTGACTCCCACCAAGTAGACTTACATACGCCCACACACCTTTTCAGAAAGGTCAACGCGTCACTCTTACCTCCTTAAACTACACACAGTGGTGGAAAAAGTACTCGCATGTTTTGTAGAAATACTTTGTTACAAGTAAAAGTCCAGTAATGAAAATGTACTTAAAAGTACAAAAGTATTGGTATCAAAATGTACTTAAAGTACCAAAAGTAGAAAGTAGGCTACTCATTATGCAGAATGTCCCGTTTCACAAGTTTTCAATTGTAGCCTATAAAATGCATACAAATCTTTGAAAATAGCAGATCTACAAGCTCACAATGCGTCGCGATGAGCTTGTAGATAGGCAATTTTTGTGTGCGTGCGTGCGTGCGTGCGTGCGTGCGTGCGTGCGTGCGTGCGTGCACGCAGCCAGAGATTTGCTGAATTTGTTGAGGGCTATTTTTGAATTTTAATTTCTGCCAAACAGCAAGCCAGCTAGGCTCTGACTAATTTGAGTTGCAGTCTAACTTACAGTATTTATGTGTGTGCAAAGGCAAAAGGAAGTGGGGGGGGGTGGGGCATCCGCTGTATTTTCTGCAGATTTTCAGTGCTTCTGATGTGCAGATCGTTAGGCGGAAGCATTTGAAAATTGTGTGAGTCTGTCTCGAGAGACTACAATGAGTATAATGTGCTACAGTGCATACACGCACGCACGCCCGCACGCACGCACGCACGCACGCACGCACGCCCGCACGCACGTCCAAAACAAAACAAACACATACTGTAAGACCACACTGTAAAATCCTCCGTGTTCAATTAACCCTGGCAGTATAAAAAATTGGGCCATTTGGATACGCTATCAGAGTTACACAGAGCATTTTATTGTCCAGAAGAATTGGTTTTCAAACAAGAAATTTATTTGGTTATGCAGTGATTCTAAACCTGTGGCCCGGGGCCCACTGGTGGGCCGTCAGAATAGTGGGCCCCCAAACAAAGTGTTATGAAAGCACAGTATTTAGTATTTTCTCTTTAAAAAAAAAAGAGTTTACTGATAACTATTGTAATGCTCCAAGCCGCAACACAATCCATTTGATTGATCATTCAAATAAACATGCTCTGAAAATGCACACGGACCACCCATCAGATGGGTGGGCCGCGAACACTTGCAATATTTCCAAGTTGGCCTTGATCCAGAAAAGGCTGAGAACATGTAGTATATTTAAAATTATTATTAGAAATATTAACTTACTGCGACATGGGGTGATGTTAATTGAGCAGCACTTTATAAGCCTGTTTAGAAATGTACTTTATGAATAAAGTTCATTATCACTATCATGAATGTAGAGCTACAGTATATGACAAATGGCAAATCCTTTCAGATATTATTATGGCCTTCACTACACGTATATTATAGCTAAACTTCCAACACAGCTCCCTCCGGTAAGAGACTGCAGTCTTTATTTAATTCTGTCTCATTAAGAGTTAATTAAAACATTGAAAAACTGAATAGAATGCCCAGGAAAAATTATTGATTTGCAGCCTCATTCACAGGAAACCTAAAACTGAGATTTATAATCGGCACCACTCCTTTCCTCAGACACTTACAGGCGGTAGCGTAGGTCCTTCAACATGAATTGTCATGTCTGGCCATGTGTCCCCAGTCTACTTATTAACATGTGTGGTTGATTATGATGTTGCATCATGAACATACGTGTAAGGTTTGTGTAATGCAGTAATCTCTCTAACCCCTACTGTTTGGTCTTTGGGAGGGTGTAGAAAACCATGTGCCTCTTCCGTTGCACGTGATTTCCCCAGCCACTTCTTTTCACCTGACAATGAGGAGTTTCACCACAATGTTTTTTTTTGTAATCCCCAAAACATTACGTGTGAACATGACTAGATGCGGACCATGTAGAGTCAATCCTAGATTTTTTTTGTTCAATGTACATAAGTAACCCTAAACATAATCCTAATCCAAAACCTAAACGTTGACATGCGACATGGGTTGATACAGGCAGCCTATATTGAAATGTTAATGTGAAACGACAGTACCAGCGTTTCGTTCTGACATTAGACCAGTCGCTAGGCTCCTCCCCTTAGACACTTTTAGAAGTTCCCCATAGAATAGAAAATCGCAGATTTTCCACATGAAAATTATGGTTGATTCTTGGAGCCAGAGCTCCAAAAGCTCTGCCCAATCTCGTCAACAAGGCCTGCATTATGCAGTGGAAGAATGGGCATGTCATTTCAACAACAAACAAAATACATGCAAATCTTTTTTCACTTCCAAGGACAGATGGATCTATGGCATCTAATATCAATCAACTACATTATCATTGGACAGGACAGCAAGACGACAACTATTAGCACTTAATAGACAAACAAACAAATACACCGCTTTTAATAGCGAGCAGAATCGGTCAGTTTGATGTGTTGAACTCGAACTGACCGACCCCAAGTCGTAACTTAATTTACGATTAATGCTATTATAATCATTAGAGTATTATTGTCATCAACTGGGCCGGTGAGCTGTGTCATTTCCCCCGATGTTAAGCTGTGTGTGTGTGTGTGTGTGTGTGTGTGTGTGTGTGTGTGTGTGTGTGTGTGTGTGTGTGTGTGTGTGTGTGTGTGTGTGTGTGTGTGTGTGTGTGTGTGTGTGTGTGTGTGTGTGTGTGTGTGTGTGTGTGTGCGCGTGTGTGTGTGTGGTCAGGTGTCCAAGCAATCCAATATATATATTTATTTAATAATATCTGATCGCTGCAGTTTCCTTTTCCTTTTACAGTAACTGCAAGAGGTGCTGATCAGATCGCAGTAATCCATACACTTGTGATCCACCTCTCCCCCGAGACGGAACGCCTCCCTTATCCTTACGCAGCTGGTGGTGGAGTTCATTCAACATTACTGACGTTACTAATCATCTATGTTACTGAGTCTCCTATCATATTAACATGTGTGGTTAATAGTGGCTTTGCATCATGGGAAACTGTGTGAGGCCTGTATGAGCCTCTAATCTCTGCACTCATCTCTCCCACAGAGATTGACACAACACTGCAGTCTCTGGTCTGTATTATGGAAGGGGAGAAAGGGAGGGAAGGTGGGATGAAAGAAAGAAAGAAAGAAAGAATGCATATTGTGTATTTGACAACTAATACTATTGTGGTGCAGGAAGTATCACTCAAAGGCATTAAAGGTAGGGTAAGTGATATTTTTTGGTTAAAACAAAAAGTATTTTGTTAAAAGGTTAAAATACTATATTCTGATAGTAATCATTGCTATGGAGTGTTTTTTCAGTAACAGATGTCTCCCTGTCTCTCCAGCTCTTTAATAAACAGAAAATACATTTTTCGGTAGGTGTCAAAATCTCAGCCAATCAGGAGAAAGTACCCATTTTTAAGCTTAATTTGTATAGTGTTCCAGTTCCAATTTTGCATGCTCATTTCTTTGTGTCATCACTTCCAATTTCACTTGTTTAATCTGTATCCTGATTGAGTTCTCTGTCCTGGTTGGATAAAATTGGAAATGAAACTGAAACTGAAACGAAAATGCATTTTCTGTTTAATAAAGAGGTGGAGAGACAAGGAGACTCCTAATACTGAACAAACACTCTATAGCAATGAGTACTATCAGAATATAGAGCTATTTAACAATTATTTTAACCAACGCAAATCACTTACCCTACCTTTAAGCTACCAAAAGAGAACAAGATAAAGAAATAGGGAGATAAAGAGAAAAAAGATGGGACATATAGTTATCAGTGAATCTCTTGTTCTCCAAATGCAATAATAGAGATAAGGTTTGACAGTTTCACATAAGAGTCATACGTTGCAAGAAGTAAGCCCTACAGCTGAATGTACAGTAATATGCATTGACATCTAGCAAGACAACTGGAACTTAACTAGCTATAATGTTCCACAGTGAATGTTTTGGAGCCATTAGTCTGTAATGCTTGCAGTAAAACATTTTTTTTTCCTTTTGCAATGAGTGAAAGTGTACATTTTGTTGGGGTGGGTCACATTTGGAAGCTTTATGGTTCTGGAGCTTCCTATGGTTTAATGATTAGTCTCACTGCATACTGTCTAATCGCCTACATATGACTCCACATGAACTGTGGGCAGACATCCATCTAAAATGAATGTCAGGGGGGCGTTTGCTGTCACATTATGCAATGTTGCAATCATATCTGAAACACTTAAAATCAGCCAGGAGTCCAGGACTTATATAATCAGTATGCTGTACATTCAACAGTGGTGAGTATTTTCAACTAACATGTATAGTTAAAAAGAAAATCCATTAATAGTATATTGGTTTACAGTATATTTTCACTATGTTCAAGCCCTCTGACAGCTATGTTCATCGTTCTAAAAACGATTAATCTCAAAAAAGTTATGTATGAGATTATCTCCATCATAATCTATGCCTACTTCAGTGAAAGAGAATTAACCTATTAACCTATTACAATTATTTCAAAAACAAACTCCTACTAGTTTTATTTATTTTTAAGACATGGCTTGTTATTAAGCTTAAAATACATATCATGTGAAAATGAACTTTCTCCTGTTAAACCCTCTCTCCTCGTTCATCCTCTCACCCTAAAACTTCTAACCTAGATGGCAGTGATGGTGTTTGTGTTCTTCTGTTCTCTGATGATGATGATGATGATGATGATGACGAGGATGATGATGATGACGATGTTGTGAAAATGTTTCATGCGATGCTGCCGACCTTTGTTCTGAATCTGTTTATGATTACATCGTTGGCTATGTTTGGTTTTACATAAGGTTGCTGAATAATATTTACATACAGTACATGTACAGTGTGTACAGTACAGTACATGTGTTTTTATTTATATTGGAAACTCAGCACTTTATACTTGCATGCCATACTTTATTCAGCACTTAATTTTTGTATGCAGCCTTTTATTATTTTATTTTGTATGGCGTTTTAGGATTGCTTGTCTGCTACATTCACAATGATCTAAACTAGGTCACCTAACATTAACATTAACATTAACCCATTAAAACCGGGAAAGCATAATTTTAGATTATTTCTAAAAAGCATTATTTTATACTTTGGCTATTCAAAAATAGCAGATATACAAGCTCGTAGCACGCCACGTTGTGCGTGCCGCGCTATGAGCTTGTAGATCTGCTATTTTTGAAAAATCGTGACAATTTGTGCAAATGAATATATATATTCTTAAAGTGAACATTTTTAACTCATATCTTTGCTTCTGGGGGTCCCTGGAACAAAATATTTTGAGATGGGGGTCGGTGGCCAAATGCAATTTTGGGGGTCCTTGACATGAAAAGGTTTGAGAACCACTGATATATATATATATATATATATATATGTATGTATGTATGTATGTATGTATGTATGTATGTATGTATGTATGTATGTATGTATGTATGTATGTATGTATGTATGTATGTATGTATGTATGTATGTATGTATGTATATATATATATATATATATAATGTTCAGCTGCTTTATGAGTATCTGTCTGTTTTAGTTTCTCCCATTTGTTTCTCACGTCACACACAAAAACAATCGAACACACTTGTGTACTGTATATGTGTGTGTGCCCATGTATACGCACACACACACACGTGCTCGTGCACCCCGCTTACTCCCAGAGTTCTGCTGCCGGCAAAAACCATTGTATGTCTTGTTGTTATAGTAACTCAGAATGTTTGGTCTAGAGAATAACCAATTTTCCTGCCAAAGCCAGTCAGTGACCTTGAAGCTTAAAGTGTGACAGTGCAGATCACTGCCTCAAGGGCCTGTTCTGCCAGCTATAGAAGAAGAAAACATATATATTATCCTGCAGAAAATAAATTCTAACAGTAACAATTCTGTTAAAGCATGTACATCTGCCAGGGCATGACAATACATTGTTTTACCATGACTCAACTGATTACAGGAATTCTATAAACAAACAAATAGACCTATCAGGACCTTGAAATAATAGTCTCGACATTTTAGCACAACGTATGAAAGAAAAACAAAGTATTAAAGAAAGAAGAGGGGTCGAGGAAAAGAAGAAGAAGAAGAAAGAAGAAATAGTATAATTTTAGAGGGATCAACAGGAGAGGCTGCTAAAGAAGAAAAAAATCCCAAATCCTCCTGTTAAATTACCAGGCAGGTTTCTTACAACCTGGTGAGGTGAGAGAGAGCAGGGATTAGTTTCCCAAACAGATTTAGCACCGTGATCTCTAACAGTGTATTGTTAAATGAATCGCAGGCTCAGGGTTTATAATGTCACTGAGCTTTTGGGAAAGTCACCTACTGGCCTTCTTCACTTGGGAATCAGGGGTTCTGCGTTCACATTCCACCCCATGTTCACTGAAGACTTTGTGTGACTCACAGTGATCCAATGTCTGACTAAATGCTATGTTTATGTTAGCAATGTCACTGAATACTAGCACAGAAATAACATGCTCACATTCGGTGAAACTAGAGTTGAATTGCGTATGAACAAATATCGAGAGAGAGAGAGAGAGAGAGAGAGAGAGAGAGAGAGAGAGAGAGAGAGAGAGAGAGAGAGAGAGAGAGAGAGAGAGAGAGAGTCCAAAAAGCCCCCAATATATATTTAAAAAGAAATAGTGGAGCAGACCCAGCTGCTTCATTGACCTAGTATTCTTCTGATTAATAGACTGAGCAATCAATCAACCAATCAATCAATCAAATGACTGACATATAGGTTTATTAATACATTTTGTTATTCCCCATGGGTGTAGAGTATTTTATTGCAGTTAAAAGCTGAAATATTTCACGTTAAAATTAATATAATGCACATTAAATCTAAAAACTTTCCCTGTCCTGTTATTCCCTTCCATTGAGGATTTCCATCTGTGTTTGTGTGTGTGCGCGCATGTGTGTGCGTGCGTGCGCACGTGTGTGTGTGTGTCACCCCCATCTGTTACTACTTCCTCTTTTTCCCTGGCCAGGATACAATCAGTCATTATTAGGCCATCCTAATGGGTCTCTATTTAGCCTAAAAGCTCTGGACTAACATATCAAACTCATACACTCACACAAGTGCGGATGACGTGGTGTAATTTATAAACGTACGCATGCCACCCACCCTCTCTCTGACCCTCTCTCTGTCTCTCTCTCTCTCTCTCTGCTACTGCCAGTACCCCTCATCCTCTACTCAACGTCTTTCTCACTCTGTCTCCACATTTACTTTCTTTAATTGTCTCTGGCGAGAGAGTATGTTTTACCCTCCGTCCGTGTGTGTGTCCGTGTGTGTGTCTGTCTGTCCGTCCTGTCCGTGTGTTACCAGCTAATCTCTGGCACCGTTGGCCGGGTCGCTGCGAAACTGTGCACACACACTCCCTGGATGCCAATTCAGAACCTCTGCCTCAATTTTTCACATGGGCCTGTTATAGCGCCACCAGGAGGCCAATTTGTGCAAAACCCATTTTTTCCCATTACTCCTACAGTTTTTTACCAAACCTCATGCAAATCGGTACACAGTATCTCTATAGTCATGTGATCAACACGGATCTGTCCGATTTCCCATATTCCATCCTCATTGGTTAAGGTTGCCATCCAAACTTTGCAGGATTGGTCAGTTTTGAACAAACTGCCTCAAATCATGAACGCGGCTTGCCATTTCCATAAAATTGCACACACACATTCCCACTAGGCCGAGGAAGAAATGCCACTTGAAATGTTTCAAATCAGCCTAATGGTGGCGCTATAACCAGCAGGTCTAATTTAGCAAAACACATTTTTGGAACAAAATGCCTCAAATCATGAATGCAGTGTCCGATTACCGTGAACGACCTAAGAATAAATGGCACCCTTTTCACATTGGCCTATTATAGTGCCACCAGGAGGCCACAATAACGTGCCTGACCTGGCGGAGACCTGTGCTCCGAGGAGCACTTTTTCTAGTTTCTCTTCTTTCTGTCTCTCATTCCCATTTGTGCCTCCTCTCTTCCTGTCTCTCCATCTCTCTCTATACACCCAGTCTTTGTCACTGCACCACAGGCCATCAATGAAATTGGCATTACATTCAGTTTAAAAAACAAACAAAAGGCAGTTATGAGCCTCTTTGTGAAATTTGTTTCAAAGAGCAAAATAAAGATTTAGACTTCAGTTTGATTTGTGGTTGAAGTACAGTTCTCAGCAGTGTGTCAATGTGATACTGCATCTCAGATGTCCTTCAAGCTCAGCTTTGTTCCAAGTGATTTGGATTTTTATCACAAGGAGGTACTAAGGGAATAGGGAGGTGGGATGAAAGGACAAAGGGAGAGAAGAAAGTAGTAGTGAAGGGGGGTTGTGGGAAGGAGGGACAGAAGGAAGGAACAAAAACTATCGAGAGGGAGGGAGGGAAGGGAGAAACGGAAAAGGATGATAGGTGGGGGGCACCTCAGCAATCCCACTTTGCAGACCAGCAGGAGTTTTGACCATAATTGAGTTTTATTCACAACAGGTAGCAGGGTGCAACAAATAAGGGCAACTTTCTTTCTAAACGTAGGCAGAGTCAAAAAGAACGGTGACAGGTAGAGTTCAGAACCACAGCGCCGCAACATGGGCAAAAGTCCAAAATGAAAGGCAAAAACCCAAATCCTGAATCAAGACAGAGATCTACAACGTTCATAAACGGCAGACAGAGAAGGTCCAAAAACAGGCAGAGTTAAATCCAAAAAGCATGTAGCAGGTAAATTCACATGTGCCAATAGAGAGACTGATGACCTGACAAACCAAATTTGCAGACTAATAGATGTGTGTGTAAAGTGGGTGGGTCCAGTGAGGTCTCAGACCGATGGTGCCATTAGGACCACATCATCCGCAAAAAGCATTGAAGCAACCCTTGGCTCACCAAACTGTATACCCTCTCCTCCACTGCGTCTAAAGATTCTGGCCATGAATATCACAAACAGGATAGGTGACAATGCGCAGCCCTGGCGGAGGCCAACTGCCACTGGAAACAAACCTTTACATAGCTCTCTCTTTGGGCGTACAGAGATTGGATGGTCATCAACAAGGACCCCCTCACCCCATATTCCCACAGTACCTCCCGGTCCTCCCACAGTATCTAGTAGTCATATTCCTTCTCCAAGTCCACAAAACACAGAGTGGGTATGCATGACGTGAAATCCCACCGTTAAATTTCAAATGCACATTATATGGAGTCAAATGCACATATAGCCCCGTCAAATGCACATATATGTATAACATTAGTGACTAATGGTCATGTCAAATGCACATACTGTATTTGGAGATCAACATGCACTGATATCATACAAACATAAACCAAATGAACATATATGGAGATTTGATTTTCATCATGCACTGATGTCAGACACAACAGAAACCGGGTCAAAAGCACACACATGGAGATTTTCAACATGTGTGTGCTGAACACAACAGAAACTGTGTCAAATGCACTTATATGGAGATTTTCACCATGCACTGATGTCAGACACAGAAGAACTCCTGTGTTATGTGTCGTTTTTGATTCATCCAAAAAATGGTTATGATGATGATGAACAACACTGAGTGTCCCCTGGGTGCCTCTGATAGCAAAGAGCTAATATAGCAGATCTTCATGATCGCATTGTGTTGCGATGCTAAACAAGGCAACATTGATAAATGCCACATTATTATTAGTAATATTATTATTTAATTTTTCCTGAAAATGGCTGCATGTGTTGAGAAACAGGTCAGTACCATTATGTCCACAAGAGGGCGCTCACCACCAAATCATTGTCAGGAAAAACTGCACTAGGCTACTACCGTATTTATTTTCTGTCGTATTTATTTTCTGTTTTCTGACAATGAATTTCAAGTAGGCTAGTTGCAGCATCATGTTCAATGTACATGTGTCATTTAGTGCAAACTGCAGTGGAACATTTTTATTATACTCTACAGCCTTTAGACTACTGAAAACAAAAGGTCAAATTACAGTTTTTGGCCTGAATAGATAGATGACATTAATTAAATTGGGCAGCCTATTCATTGATGCACTCAGTGGAGAGAATGGAAGGGGAGGGCTGAACGGACCTGTCTCCACTGTATAGTATCACTGTATGCAGTCAGCGCAAACGATGGAAACAGTATGAACGAGACATGGATATAGCGTGGAGTGCCTCAAGCTCCTTTCAACACAGCTTTTCAGAGATGGAGCGAATTTCATTCTCGATCTATTAATTCTTATTGTCATTTGGAGTACCTCAGTGCGGCTGCAGAGGTCCTAGTATCAGACCGCTGACGTCGTCAGATGGGGGAAGGAAGGGGGTCGTCTCTGTAAACTGTGTAGTTTGGTCCATTCATCAATCAAATACACATGTTTACCTTATTGAACGGCGACCGACGCACCTTCTTTCTGCTGCGCTACTGCCGGCTACTGCCTAGTTGTTTAGATCCCATATGCCGGCTACTGCCTAGTTGTATAGATCCCATATTCTGAGAGGACATGGTGGCCATTCATAGGTACTGCAGCTTAAAACGGCCGGGGGCCACTGTCACGAATGAGCGAAAACGGTTTCGACCAATGGGCTCGACTCACGAGCTTGGGCACAAGCTTGCGCACAGGGTTGCATATTTACCAAGGCCAGCCAATGAGGAGAAAGTAACGAAAAAGTGACGAGAAGTGACGACTAGTTACAGTGTCTGTTTATTGACAGGTTTGGCAACCTGTAAAAGATTTAAAGAATAGACAAAAACATGCTTCAATATCATTTGATTAATCAAAAAGTAATCGATATAGAATAAAGAAAATAGAAATAACTAGAATTCAAAGTAAACTAGAAAAAGTGCTCCTCGGAGCACAGGTCTCCGCCAGGTCAGGTAGGTTATTGTGAGGCAGCAATGTTCGGAATACGCCAATCAGGATGGAATATACAAAATTGGACTTGATCATTTGACTATAGAGATAATGTGTACTGATTTGCATGATGTTTGGACAAAATTTGTAGGAGTAATATAAAAAAGAAAAGTGTTGCAAAAATCGGCCTCCTGGTGGCGCTAAAATAGGGCAATGTTAAAAGGGTTCTTCAACATAGTGTGGATGTGTGTGCAAAGTTCCACCGCAATCGGACGTTGCGTTCATGATTTGCGGCATTTTGTTCAAAACGGGCCACTCCTGCAAACTTTAGATGTCAATGTTATCCAATCAGGATGGAATATGAAAAATCAAACAGATCAATCTTGATCACATGACTATAGAGATCATGTGTACCGATTTGCGTGATATTTGGATAAAATCTGAAGGCTTAATATCAGAAAATGTGTTTTACATAAGTCGGCCTCCTGGTGGCGCTATAAAAGGCAAATGTGAAAAATGCAGGGCAGATGTTTTTCCTTGGCCTCTAGGGAGTGTACGTGGAAAGTTTCACGCAGATCGGTGCAGCTATCGTTAAAAACGCAAATCGGCCTGTTATAGCGCCACCATGAGGCTGATTTAAAAATGTTCAAGCGGCATTTCTTCCTCGGCCAAGTGGGAATGTGCGTGTGAAATTTCACGGACATCGCAAGCTGCATTTGAGGCATTTTTTGAGGCATTTTGTTCAAAACGGACCAATCCTGCAAACTTTGGAAGCCAACCTTAGCCAATCAGGATGAAATATGGAAAATCGGACAGATCCGTATTGATCACATGACTATAGAGATAATGTGTACTGATTTGCGTGATGTTTGGATAAAATCTGTAGGAGTAATAAAAAAAAAAGGGGTTTTGCACAAATCGGCCTCCTGGTGGCGCTATAACAGGCCCATGTGAAAAATTGGGGCAGAGGTTCTGCTCTGGCATCCAGGGAGTGTGTGTGCAGAGTTTCGCTGCGATCAAGCCAACGGTGCCGGAGATTAGCTGTACACAGAATGACAGAATGACACACGGACGGACACACACGGACACACGGACGGACGGACAGGGGGTAAAACATACTCTCGCCATGCCTTTCGGCCTGGCGGAGACAATAACTGATAGTTTTATAGAAAACGTATTGTCACAGACAGTCATTTCCAAATCTTTTGGGTAAATAAAAAAATGTGTGATCTATGTATAGCTTATGACTTGTAACTTTTGGTGAATCTTAATTTTAAGTTAAGTTTAATGGACACACGCACGCGCACGCACGCACGCACGCACGCACGCACGCACGCACGCACGCACACACACACACACACACACACACACACACACACACACACACACACACACACACACACACACACACACACACACATTTTGTAGCAAATCTTGGTTGAAAAACAATTTTATTGCATTTGGATGCAAATTATTATATGTGAATGCAAAATGAAGTATGGCATGATTCAGTAGTGATGTTGGATACATCTACAGCCGTTTTGGATGTCGCAAGATCGCAGCTGCTGCAGTGCTCGCCATCAGAATCAGTTTCACTTTAATTTGGAGCCTCAGTGATTGGCCAGAAGCCTCCTTGACTAATGTTTTCACTCATAAATGGTGTCGTGTTGCATTGATGAAAGGCAACTTTTGTAGAACTGCCATTTGGACCTGATAAACAATCGTCACCTGGTTGCTGCTCCACTGATCTGTGTGTCAACTGTCAAACTATTCTATTTTCCCAATGGGTTCAGGTTTTCTGTTGTTAACCCTAACCCTTGCCACTATGGATGTAGATCTAACCCTAAAGGCATATTCTATTGAATTATGTCCAAACTAGATTAAAGCCTTTGAAGGCCTATTCCCTATTGTGTGGAAAACACCCACAATGCTGTGACAGTGTTAAACATGATATATGTTTGGATTTGGCTGTTGGCTTTACAATCTTACCCCACCCCCCTTTCTTGTTTTAATGCCCCCCTACAATATATTCAAGTCATCTGAGAAAGTAATTGAGAGTGGTGGGTCCTCAGTGGAGCCTTTAAGCCTCAGCCTGAGCAGACATACAGATGTCCTCTGAGCAAGTCTCTGCTCTCCCAGTAGCCTAGAAGCAGCAGGATTATCTTTCAAAGTCTGACATGAGTCCAGGAAGAACTTCTTCTATTCACTAGTATTCAGCAGTATATTTGCATGCAATACTCAACAGCAAAAGCGTATAGGTGAAGCACTTTACAGTATAATGGTGAATACACAAAAACCTCCGTGCTTGCTGTGCGCACGCTACTACAAAATATGTCAATAATATGAGATTTGATTTAATGCTCATGCTTATCAAGCCTTCTTTGAAAAATATTTAAAGGAACATTATCTTACTGTACCAGAAGATGATGTTGAAGACATTTCTGTTTCATGGCAGTAACAATAAGTTTGTTGACAAGAAGCCAAGGATTGTCCAGCACAGTATATAGGCTATCTCTGGGGTTAAGTCATTGTCAGGCAATGTAGTATGTCTAATTCCCATGTATTAACGGAAAGCACATAGTACATGACACTGCTCTTGCTAAGAGTTTATTCACAGGATCTCTGCGTAAACCATATCTGGAGATTTTACATAAGGATATTTCCATTTCCATGTATTCCTCATTGTGGAACCCGTCCATTTTTCCATGTGTCCCTAATGCATGCCTTGTGTCGAGAGTGTATCCCATAGCGTTATAGCTTGAAAATGCTAGAAGAAGGTGTGGTTCTGCCTGTAAAGCCATAAAAGTCACTCACAACACAAAGTTAAAATGAAGAGAGTTGGGATTCTGACTCTGGAAAATGGCCCAAAGTAGGCCTTCTAAAAACAAAATGTGGGCCTGCAAATCTCTGTTGCATATATAACAGAACTACTCAGACTCGCTCCAACATTTCTTCTCTCTGTGTACTGTGAGCTATCTTAGAAAGTACACTGTAAAATTCTCAGTGGTAATTTATACATTTTATACATACAAATGCTCCTTGACAGTGCAGCAACATGATAAGATAGCAATACAAAATAGCAATAAAATAACAATAGAAATAGCAGTAACAATAAATAAATAAATATATATATAATACAGTAACAATTGCGTGTGTGTGTGTGTGTGTGTGTGTGTGTGTGTGTGTGTGTGTGTGGTGTGTGTGTGTGTGTGTGTGTGTGTGTGTGTGTGTGTGTGTGTGTGTGTGTGTGTGTGTGTGTGTGTGTGTGTGTGTGTGTGTGTGTGTGTGAGTGTGTGTGTGTGTGTGTGTGTGTGTGTGTGTGTGTGTGTACTGTACAGACAGAGCTGAGCTCACACAGGCAGATTAAGCTGTAGTCTTCACACAAGCACTCCTCAGAGATGAGAGCATACGCAGGCAGATGCTGGCAAAGACACACACACACACACACACACACACACACACACACACACACACACACACACACACACACACACACACACACACACACACACACACACACACACACACACACACACACACACACACACACACACACACACACCCTGGACTGCAGCCCCTTGAATACAGAGTTCTCAGCCCCTTCAGGAACCAGGAAGTCCCCGTGTTGTTTATGAAACATCTGGAGCACAGCGGAACCCCTGTCTCTCCTGGCAACACTAAATCAACAACCAGCCCACTACCCACCCTGTGTGTGTATATTAGAGAGAGAGAGACAGAGAGAGAGACACACACAGACAGACAGACAGACAGACAGACAGACAGACAGACAGACAGACGATGACAAAGAAGAGACATTTCTTGTCAGTACGTATAAATGACACAAAGTGTTTGTCTTTGCTTGTGTGTTTAGTATGATTTTGAATCAGAGAGAGAGAGAGAGAGAGAGAAATAAACCAATAAAAAAAAAATGTAATTTGGGGTGTTATTTTCTGAAATTAGGGATTATTTGATTGTTGATGGGTTTAAGCTGCCAGCTTGCTTTCTTGGAGTGTCTTGAAAGGGTTCTGACGGAGTGCTTTATTTTTTGGCAGGGCTGGAGGGGTCATATTAAGCCAGACAGAGTCAGTTTGGGGTCATCTCCTTTAGCATTTTTACGCTAGGGGCTTGCAAGCCCCCTTGTGAGGAGAAATAAGCATTTCTATGGGCCTCCTGTGTACAGTGGGAGGTCAAATGAGGCATGACTGGCCTTGGGAATATGGAAGCCAAGGGCTGGAGCCTATTCCCCTGTAGTGTGTTCTCTGCCATTCTTAGTTCACCTCCTTCTCAGAGAACCTCCAAACATTTGTGTCTCTTTTCTCCCTTCTTTATTCCCTTAAGTGAAAGTCAAATGTTATATTTTCCATCTCTCCTTCATTTTACTGGATTTCTGAGAGAATGCCAGTTCATACTTTACTGTATTGCTTTCCCATTTGACTTGCATCATTTAGTTGTCTTCTTCGCTCCATCATCAGCTTACCACTCCAAATGTCAGATCATTTTGCTCCTCCACTCCTTCCTTCATTTCCTGTCCTTTTATTTGTATTTATTCTTTTACATTTCAGTGTAAAATAAAAACATGCCCTTTGTTCATTAAAGTAGCTCAAAGTTATTTTGGTTTTTTAATATACTGCAGAAAAGTGTGGTAACAGACTTGGACAGGACATAGGTCAGCTGGGTGATTCAAGTCTACAGTGCAGCCTACAGTTGTATACACAATACTGTATACAAATCATGAAGACACTCTTCATGACTTGATCAGAAGTCGAGCCAGACCGGATTGCTGTAACATGCTTTTGGGAATGAAACGGTTGACTGTAAATCAACCGGACTGTGTTGTGACTAGGCTGTTAGTTGTGCGTGTTGTGTGTGTTTGAAGTATTCTGGTTGTGCTAACCTGATTTCAGGGCTGCAAATCAGATAGTCTTGATAATCCACATTACATGTTTTCCCTTTTCTATCTATTTAGGCCGTTTTTTGCAGCAAGGATTGCATATTCGGGTCACATGCAGTCACTATCTCTGATGTCAACCCTTTCCTCGAACTGGCACCTCCTGATAGAACTATGGAAAGAATAATTACTAGATAATTAAAATCCTCTTCTTGCTCAAGGAGAGTTACTGTACACTGGCAGGGCTTTTGGTATTACTTAAGCACTAGTCTTTTACCAGCCAATGTAGCTAATAGTTAATGGAAGGCATAATTAAGGTATCAGTAAGTGATCTGTCATGTGTTTAGAGTTAACACGAGGGGATGTCGGGAGATGAAATTCACACCACAACAGTGGGATTCAAATCAAGACCATCCCTTACTTTGAACAAAACAAACACAAACATCATAGGATATTGTAGCAACACACACACGCACGCGCACACGCACGCACGCACACACACTATATTGAGGAGCCCCCACCGGGAGGACGCAGAGCCTCCGTCCCACTCCTCCCGCCCAACACTCCCTGCTGACAGGTGTTGCCCCAACTGCACTGCACAGGAGTGTGTGCGGTGACAAATCACTCCCCGGCTTGAGCCTTCCCTCCCCCAAAACACGAGCCAATTGTGTTCGCATAGACGCTCGACAAAGCCGGATGCGCCGCAGTGGATTAGAACCCCCAGACTCTGCGATGGTGGGCAGTAACTTTACCACTGCTGCGCCACCCGAGCACCTTCGGCTGGCACAATTTCTAGCTGCAATAGTATTATCAACCAGGACTCCAAGGTCAGTATCTGATCCAATTGCCCATGCCATAGTACATGCTTAAGCACTGCATTTATATTGGGCAAGTACATTTGACTTAAAATTCGAAAACATTTGACAAGAGTAGACAGGAATTATACCTTCACAGAAAGTGTTTGGAAATGTGAACCTGTTACTAGCTGATTTGTTGTGGACTGTATGTCAGTGTATTAGTGTTTCCTCTATATTCATTCAGCAGTGGTGTGCAATCATTGTAATCTAAAATATAATAATAATTGTAAATGCAATAGAACAAAAACAACAATTGGAATAGAACAGTAATATGAACAGTTAGCAGATGCTGAGACTTTGCTTTTGTTTAAGCAATACTGTACATATCAGAAGGTATAGTATAATGGTGTTGTACCTCAGAGAGCCTCAAGAGGGTGAAAGAGTGTCTAATAAGTCTGGCAATATGCAGAGGCTGCAGAGACTACATACTGTAGGCTATGTTTGACGGTATCTGAATTACAGTATCTGTATTACAGTACTGAAGACTAACACCATTATACTTACATTATCATCATGTGATTATCATCATAGCTTTGGACCTTAACATGACCTTGATGACACACTCAAAAAAGCCCAAAGCCTCATGATCATGCAAGAGTCTAAACTGAGATCTTTTGAATATCTCGCTTTCATTTGACTGGCTAATAACCTACTGTCATCCAAAATAGTCAAATGTTGTAACTTAGAATTATATGTGTGACATGGAAGGACATCTGACCATAGTACTGTGAAACATGGGGCTTAAAGGGGACTCAATGCAGTGAGAGAGCTGGCATGTGCTGTGCTGTGAATCCTACCCTAATCCATTTGTACTGCATGCAGCTGATAGATGTGTACATACACAATTGTACCACAACAAAACACCATGTATTCAATACTGAAATGTAACTGGCTATGAAGTCTATTACGAGGTTACGAGGCTTGAATAATGCCCCTACACACTAAACTTTGTTGTATGTGTGCAGCACGGTGTGCATACAGCCAAGTTTTTTTGCTTCTGATGAGCAATACTACCAATAGCGAGAATCATCCAATAGGCTACTCGCCACATTGGGCTCCAGCTTTGCCCTTGTCCCTCTGCAAAGTAATCCAACTTTATAGCCAATCAGCATTTTCAAGTGATAACACATAGTCAATCTATCCTGTCGGTTGTCCCATGATTTAGTTATACAAAAGCAGCTTATGATATTGGTCAAATAACGTTTAGAGTTAATTTGGATTTGCTTCCAGAGAAAATCTGACAGCTCTGGTGTTTGAATGAGACAAGCCACACACACGCACGCACAGTCACTCACACTGTGCTATTATGTGCTATTATTGCATCTGTCTACATTTTGAGCAAAAATCAGCTCTGCATTCTGACATAATACATTTACCGCAAGCACTACCTCCGTATTGCATTAAGGGCCCCCAATATCTCTCCAAGCAAGGCTAAGCAGCCAACCAGAGAGCTTTAACCCCCCTCTCTGTCCCCTCTCCACCACTCCACTGCTTTCCAACCGTCGAAGCCGACCGAGTTTGCTGGGTCGGCTTTTGACACCTCCCCACAACTTTCGACCCGACATGACAGTGTACACACCGCCTATTCAACAGCAGATTTTCGGCCACAGGCACTTGGGGACCAACACTTACTGCCACCAACGTCGATTTGGTGTGTTCGGCGTTTAATATTCGCAAAAGTTACAGATGGAGGTGATAAGCCTTCATTGCCTGATGATATGATTTGTTGACAGGGGTTCCCCAACTGGTCAACATATGTTAGTCAGAGGTCAAGCGCAGTTTTTGGTCAGCTCTTGATCGTTCAGAGGACGATCACTTTCAAATGTCATGGACAACATTTGACTATTTGGTCAAACTCCTTGACCCAGCTATGTCACCGCAAATGACAAACTTTTGGAGACCTATAGAACCACACTGGAGACTCGCCATTGTTCTTTGGTGTTTCGCAACCCCAGGAGAATACAGTATGATTTCTTGTTTGGAGCTGGAATAGCAACTGTGTGCAAGCTGGTGCATCAAGTTACAAATCCATGAATGTGTTGCATCAACATTTCATTTCCCACCCAAATGTACAGCACCTTGATACCATTACAGGATTTCAAGAGTGTGGTAACCATCAGTGTCAGTGTGCTGGTGCCATTCTGTAGATGGGACACACATTCCAACTAGAAGAAGTGCTCCTCGGAGCACATGTCTCTGCCAGGTGGGCCAGCAAAGTTTGGAATGTGCCAATTAGGATGGAATATGAAAAATTGGACGATCCGTCTTGATCACTTGACTATAGAGATAATGTGTACCGATTTGTGTGATGTTTGGACAAAGTTTGTAGGAGTAACATAAAACAAATGAAAAAATCGGCCTCCTGGTGGCACTTTAATGGGCAAAGTTAAAAGGGTGGCATTTGTTCCTCAGCGTAGTGCGAATGAGTGTGCAAAGTTTCCCCGCAATCAGACGCTGCGTTCATGATTTGCGTCATTTTGTTCAAAACGGGCTACTCCTGCAAACTTTGGATGTCAATCTTAGCCAATCAGGATGGAATATGAAAAATCTAACAGATTAAAAATCTGAAGGAGTAATACATATATATTTTTTAAATAAGTCAGCCGCCTGGTGGTGCTATATAAGGCAGATGTAAAAAATGCAGGGCAAAGGTTTGTCTTTGGCCTCTAAGGAGTGCGCATACAAAGTTTCACACAGAACGGTTACAGCGCCACCATGAGGCTGATTTGAAAAAAAAATGGCATTTCTTCCTCGGACTAGTGGGAATGTGTGTGCAACATTTCACGGAAATTGCATACTGCGTTCATGATTTGAGACATTTTGTTCAAAACGGAGCCCTCCTGCAAACTTAGGAAGCCAATCTTAGCCAATGAGGATGGAATATGAAAAATCTGAAAGACCTGTTTGGTTTAATGACTATAAAGACCAATTTGTGTGATGTTTGGACAAAATCTGTAGGAGTAATGTCAAAATATGTGTTTAGAAAAAATAAGCCTCCTGGCGGCGCTATAACAGGCCCATGTGAAAAATTGGGGGCAGAGTCTTCTGCTCAGAATCATAAAAACACCCTAGTTTGACCCCTCACATGCTACTTAAAACAGAATAAAAATTTGATTTTTTTGCCCTGCATGGAAATGCAGGGAAATGGTGGGTACGGGCGCGCCCCCACCAAGAGTTGGCTGGCCGCTGATTGCAGAATCTGCCAATGCATTGTCAATGCAAATGCGTGGATTCCTGGTCTTGCGGATTTTTTCCAAGAATCCACGCATTTGCATTGACAATGCATTGGCAGATTCTGCAATCAGCGGCCAGCCAACTCTTGGTGGGGGCGCGCCCTACCACAACTTTCAGCAGCTGTCAAAAATTCTCCTAGGGAAACTGAATTTCAGTCTTTGTGAGTTACTAGACACCTTTACAAACACATTGGTGAAGATTGTTTTTGGTAAGGAATTTATTCCAAGATTGGAAATCTTTCTGCTAATATCCCCTGACTATAAAGACTGTGGTGGACCTAAACATTTTTTAGATTTTCTTTCTCCATATTTTTACTTAACTGTGCTATTCTATTTAATTTCACAGATGTCTACATTGTACCCATGAATGCCAGGGTGCTTGCCAATTCAGACCTTTTCATCACTGCAGAGGATTGACAAAATGGCTACCTTTTCTCCAGAGAGGAAAGTGTATTGTTTTGTTATATAGGACAAGGTGGGTCTTCAATCTAAAACCACATGTCTCCTCCAAAATACATATGGAGTCGCCAGCCTCTACTTTTCACATGATGGATAGGAATATCACCCGGAGAGAGTCGCACTATCATGCTGTCCTTCCCAGTTACACTCCCAGATGAATGGGTGCCCCGACCAATCTGTCACTAGTGTACAGACTAGTGTACCCTCCCTACTCGGCTTCCCGCCCGTGAACGTGGCCAGTTGTGTTTGTTGGAGCGCCTCGCCTGGGGCCTGTGGAGGATTTGAACCTCCATAGTGGTGGGCAGGAACTTTACCCCTGTACCACCCAAACACCCCTACCTGGAGACGCATGATATTGACCTTAATTTAATTCCCAGTGTCACTGCTTGTTGCATTTTGCATAAATGAATGTCAAATACAGACTTTTTCCAGAGTAGAACGTTGTGGGCATGTGTTCTGCATAATGTGATAAAGGTCATCAATATCAGTTCCGTGACACAATAATCGTAAGACTCTGTTGTTAGTTATGTACTGATTACTGATTTTCTGGGACTTTAGTAGAATTCTTCCGCTGAACCTTCATTCTTCATGTGTGTTTATAGACAATTATGTTGTCTTGAGCTTATTACTGCAATGCATTAGTCAACACACATTTTTGCTGACATATGCTGTCATCATCATCAGCTGATCCATTGTCGCTGTTAATGTCATGGATGCTGATAACAGCCATATGTTTGAATAGTTTTAGCATGGGAATCAAGGGGGACAAGTGACCATTGTAGCCTGCCTACCCCCCCCCCCTCCCCACTGACCAGTGTGAAGCGTTCTCAAGTAATGTTAATGTAGAGGTGGTGAGTTCTAATGCATAGGCCTCTGTCTAAGCCTTTGTAAACTGCATTAAGTTAACACATTTTAATGGGAAGTTGGATCTTGCTTGTTTCAGACTAGATTTACAATGATAATGAGTTATGAAGGCACTAGGAATTCCTTCGTGCCAATGAACGTTTGATCTCATGTTTGCCTCTGTGCGTTTGAGGAAATCCTGCCATTTCAAATAACATGTTTCTAATTCATTGTGCTTGGGTCACGCCACCGTATACATGTTTTTCTGTATGATTATTGTGGTTATTGTTTAACAATTTCAATTTGAATAGGATGAACTAGACATTAATCCACTTCAGAAAGATTGTTAAACAAGTTGTTTGTCTAGGATGTCTAGGCTGTTGCTTTGGTGAACATTTCTGACATGTCACACAATGTTTGCTGGTACCGTCTTTAATTGAAGTTGCCTACAGTACCATAGCATTGAAAATCATGATCAAAGCAGGACTCTTTCTCTGCATTCAACTTGTCCAGTACCTTTTGGCATAACACTCTAGTGTTTCTTGTGTGTTTGCGATCAGACTCAAATAATTAGCATCAGTCAAATAATGGTCATAAATATAAGCTCTACATTTCACAAGACCGTTTTTTTTGTTTTACCTTTTCTTTGGCAAATCAATGCAGATGTGCGAGCAGGGTTGAAAAAAGTACTTTCACACCCCTGTTAGCAAATGGTGACTTTGATGTAATGCAGCTAATGCTGCTTAGTGCTTTCACACCTGAGTTGTCAAACCCTGGAGTTTTACACCTTTTAATGTGGCTTATCTGTGGGAGTGAAAACAACAAACAATCACACTCTGGTGTGCTCATTAACAACTGGCTCACCTGAAGGAGGATGTCACAGGCCACTTCCAAGTGAAACGATTCAAGTGATAACAGCTAGGGGACTGCATATTTAATTAAAAAAGCTCCAAATGTCTTCAAGATGCAGATAGACAGGCCTGCTATGTTTTGCTCTTTGCTTGCTGGAAATAGCCAACAAATTGAATAATACCAACCACACGCCATGCAAAATCAATTACTGACAGAAAAATCCACAACTTAGCCTACGCAGTGATAGAGGCTTTCATAGCAATCAATAAATAACACATTTATATTGCATATCTTTCTTGTTTGGATTCAAAATACACATCACTTTCCACTAGTAAACATAATTGAGGTAATTATGACAAGCAAAGTAACAATTTCATTGCTAATTTCAACAAATTCAAATAAAGTATTGGTGAATCTCAATAATTCTAAAGCTTTTAACCAGGACATTATGTCATGTATAACTCAAATCCAATAACATGAGGCGCAATTATACACTATATGATGTTACCATGGAGATAAAAAAAACATTTGCACCCAAACTCCATAGCTGTTTCTGACCTCAACTATGTTATTCAATAAGACCAACTCACAAACAGGTTCTATTCATGGTGTGTTCATAAATGAGTTGATTCAATCATGTCACATTCATTTCACAGGCCAAAAAAAACTCTTAAGTGACAATGCATGAGCTGTTTTACCCACTGGTTCAGGTGCTCGTTTGGTGTTTTAATTATATCTGCAAAAAAGCATGTCTCCTGCATGTTGTTCAGTAACTCATCCATACATTTGTGACATGTTGTCCATTTCAGCATTTTGATAGTCCCAGGCCATCCGTAACCTGGCTCATCCCCGCTACTCCATTTGTCATAGAAATGTGAGACTTGCTTAAAATCATGATACAGTGAACATTTTCAGGGTGACCAGAAACGTGACAGTAAACATATACCGTATTTTCCGCACTATAAGGCACATCTGAGTATAAGGCGCACCTTCAATAAATGTATTATTATATATATATAATAATATATATATATATAATCAGAATCTGATTCTGATTCTGATTCTGATTCTGATTCTGATTCTGATTATTTTCATATATAGGGCGCACCGCATTATAAGGCGCATCCGCACTATAAGGCGCACTGACGGTGCAGCTTATAGTGCGGAAAATACGGTACTATTGCCCCACATCCTGTGGTTCTACCTTGGTATTTGAAGAAAATGCAGCAGCTTCAACATTAGCCCATTAGCCCAACACTCCATTCCTCATAATCCCTTGCATGTATGGGCAAACAAAAAAAGTAAATTGTGCCGAATACTGCAGTCAAAGAAGAAGAAGACATGGCCATGCCCATAGGGAGTGCTATAATAAGCACTGCAAGTCGAAGGCTCAGCCCTGTGCCCCATGTGTCCTAAAGAGGTGAGAGACTTGGTCCGGATGTGCATCTGGTCATATTGTACAATTTAGCCTCCAGGGTTCTTGCCAGTGGTGGAAAGTAACTAAGTACATTTACTTAAGTACTGTACTTAAGTAACATTTTCAGGTATTTGTACTTTACTTGAGTATTTCCAATTTCCAGTACTTTTACTTCTACTCCACTACATTTCGGATCCAAATATTGTTCTTTTACTCCACTACAATTATTTGAAAACTTTAGTTACTAGTTACTTTGCAGATATAAATGATTATATTATAAAACATACATTAACCACTTTAGCCCTACTGTATATTATACCTAGGCTATTTGAAAATAGCCGATCTACAAGCTCACAACACGTCGCATCGCTGCGCAACATTTTTGTACTTTTACTTTTGGTACCTTAAGTACATTTTGATGTCAATACTTTTGTACTTTTACATTTTAAATTCTGGACTTACTTGTAACAGAGTATTTCTATATTGCAGTATTGGTACTTTTACTTGAGTAAAGAATTTGAGTACTTTTTCCACCACTGTACAATTTAGCCTCCAGGGTTCTTGCTATTCAGTGGAACACGGCCTATTGCTGCTGATGAAGCTATATAGCACTCTTACCTCTCTTTCATCTCCTTAAAGTTTCAGTAGAAAAATTACAACACATCTGCTGTAAGAACGTTTGGTACCATCAGTGAAATAATGAAAGTTGAGTGAAAGTAAACCAAAATAGAAGCATGAATTAAACCATGTCCTCACCAACACCAGCTTTGTTAGACCACATGCCGTATTAGAGGTTTCTTAGAACCTTCCCAAACCATAGGAATATTTTCAGGGGTTTTCCATCAACTAAGATAAAACAGAATCTAGCCCAGTGAATGCTCCCTCTGTGTGTCTGTGGCTGTCTGTTGTCAAGATGTGTGTGCACCCCACAGACTGTGATTAGTATGATGCAAGACCCCCCCCTACACGCATACACACACACACACACACACACACACACACACACACACACACACACACACACACACACACACACACACACACACACACACACACACACACACACACACACACACACACACACTCTCACTCCCTTCATCTCGAGGCTCACCCAGCAGTCAACATGTGCTTGTGCTGCAGTAATTGTTTCATTGTTTCTGAGATTTGTTCTGTGTAAGATCCACCCTCTCTCATCACTAGTAACACTGACGCCATTGGCTCCATTCATTAATTCCATAACCTTAGTGCACACCTGCACTGTACCAGTCAAAGCTTAATGATTATGTTACGTCACATAGCCTTTTCCCTTGAACCTTTTCAAAGTGACTTATCCTCAACCATCCTATGTCCATGAACTATAATATAGTGCTATAAGGGAGCCTCAAGGTCATCAAAGACATATCATGTCTTTGATGACCATTGAGGCTCCCTTCTACCATCCTTAGTCCTTTAATCAGCAATCGAGAAAGCACATGGGTCCTGTCAAGGTAGGAAGGACATGTCACATACACCCATTAAACCATATGTAGTTAATATGATCACATAGTTCAAATACTAGGAAGAATGCACTCCTCAGAGTGCAGGTCTTGCCCAGGCCTACCCTGCATCAGTCGTCGGGTAATCTGAGTTCCCAGAAGTTTTCGCCAGCTCGGCGAGGAACTTCTGGGCCAGAGCCCTGGTATTTGTGGGCGGGATGTTACTTACGCTCAGAATCTGAGCGGACACGCCTCTTACCGGTCTGAGAGCTGTGCAACTCGTCTAAAAAGTCAGACGAGAGGCAAACAGCAGTACACAACAATGGCGGCCGCAATTTCTCAAGGGGAAATTGCTTCCCGTCGATCCTATTAAGATGCAACACTCAGTGCATGTGGATCCCGCCCCCTTTTCTTCATTGGCTGTTGATTTGAGTCACAACGCAGTGGCCGCGCCCCTGCTGTCCAAGCTCCGACGCAATGCCTCCCAGACTAGTCGTCGGGTGCAGCCGTCAGGAGTCAGGACACAAGGAAGCTGTGGGGGAAAAGAGTTTGGAGTGATTGTACAATACGGTTCAATAGTCATAGGCGAAAACGTGAAGCAGGCTGGTATAGCACCACCATGAGACCGATTGGGGGTGGAAGTTCTTCGGACGGACGGGTTGGACGGACAGGACATCGTCTCCGGCCTTTGACCGTCAAGCCTTCGCCTGTCCGGCCTGACGGAGACAATAATCCTCACTCATTGTATGTGATTGTATGTGATTGACTCATTGTATGTGATCTAATTATCACTCTAACACTAATACTCTCTCTCTCTCTCACACACACACACACACACACACACACACACACACACACACACACACACACACACACACACACACACGCACAATGCTGTGGCCTCCCATGCTCTTTGCGCTATACCCCAGCTGTGAGGTCCATGTGAGTCATTTCCCTTTGTGGTCTGTAGTGCCACAGCTGGAGATCTCTCTCTCCCTCTCTCTCACACACACACACACACACACACACACACACACACACACACACACACACACACACACACACACACACACACACACACACACACACACACACACACACACACACACCAAATTCACATTCTATAATTCTCTTCCTCTAACTCCCCTCCCCTAGGGCCACACTCATCATTATTGAAGGAAACTGTTGTAAGACTATGGATGATTCTTGGACAGCGGTTGAGGAGAATTGTGTTCATTCACTTTGGCCTGTGACGATACCTTGCCATGGGAGGAAAGGGAGACTTAAACCTAACTTAACTTGAATTCTGGATCAATCAGGATGTTGAGGCAAAGTTGACCAAACCCGGTGGTAATACAGTATTCGCGGCGGTGATACTTGTAGAATGGAGACCATCGTCTGATTGGCGAACTGCAAATTGAAAGCGTGTGATTGGCTAGGAATCCTCGTGCTTAGAATTGTGAGTGAAAGTTTTTGACTGCATGGGATAGCAGAAGTGACAGTGGAATTCCCTATAGAACAAATTAAATAAAATTAGAAATCTGAATAAAAGTATGAGAGAAATGATCTTCCTTTGCTGAACTTTCACCAAAGCTTCATGGCAGTTTAGGGCCTCAACACTGAATATAAGAAATGATTCCTCTTAAGGGTAATTCAGACCACTGAGATGTTTCTCTGCAACATTCTAATGCTTTTCTAATTCTAATTCTTATGCTCTGTTGTACGGTGGTGTCGCACACCGAAAATAACAGATCTACAAGCCTAAACTACATCTAAACTAGGCTTAAGTTCACAATACGATCCGTTACATTGTTAGGTTGAACAATCAGTTATTTTTGGCAAGGGTGTGCAATGAAGTATAAATTAGGCTTTAGAAAGCTGGACTGCATGGTTAGTAACTCAGTTATATTCAGATGTGTGTGTGTGTGTGTGTGTGTGTGTGTGTTAGCCTGGCATGGCCAGACTAATATCACTGCGTACTATGCGTAGATATTAGTCTGGAATCTCTGTGTGGAACCTGCATTTCCAAGGGGCGGATTAAACCCGCCCCATATTTGCATACTGGACCCTGATTGGTGCCCCACAACTTCGGGGGCAGCGAAATCCAATAACAGCCGAGCAGGCCAGACTAATATGCCGAGGGCTGTGTGTGTGTGTGTGTGTGTGTGTGTGTGTGTGTGTGTGTGTGTGTGTGTGTGTGTGTGTGTGTGTGTGTGTGTGTGTGTGTGTGTGTGTGTGTGCGCGCGCGTGTACGTGTATACGCATGCACAGTTGCGGGGGGGGAGGGGGAGAGAGAGCGAGAGAGTGAGTCTGCCCTGCTGTGGGTGGCCAACTATCAGGCCCTCAGGGAACAGACGTCTGGTCTCTACCAAACATCGCCCACTAAAGCTCCACTCAGTGATCCCAGCTTGGGTCACCAAGCATTCCTATAAATAATGCACAGAGGTAGATCTGGTATGTACACACACTTAATTAGATGTTTGTTTTACTTTAATTCCATAATACAATACAGTGAGTAGCGATAGGGAAAATGTTATGACCTAGATTTCAAAAAGTTCAAGCTATGAGCATAGTATGCCTCTTAGCCAGACAGGCTATATGAATTTGCTAAAGTTGCTCACAGGTCAACAACAAAACACAATATTACATGTTGTGTATTAAATGTGTTTTTGTATACTTGACATTATAAAAAAGGGAAGGCAGTTTCGGAAATGAAATAATGTATGTTAGTAAAATAAAAACATCAAATGAGGGGTATGTTCCCATAAAGCCTTCTACATGTGTTAAATGAAGAGTAGTAGTAGTTTGACCTGCAAATGGGCCATGGAACTACTACATTCTGATATTTCCTATATATATATATATATATATATATATATATATATATATATATATATTCCAGACATTCAGTAGAATTCATCAATGGAAGCTTTAATTTCGCTACAACCTGGTAACACATGGGAGTTTTTAAAACAATTAGCCCGGCTAAACAGGGCTCATTATGTGGTTAGCGGGTTCAGAAGAGAGGAGAAGCAAGGAAGAGAGAGGGGGGAGGTAAAGGAGGGGAAGAAGGGATATTGGAGGGAGGTGAGACCATGAGGCAGAAGAGAAGGAGGTGGTAGTGGTAGAAGAAGATGTAAAAGCAGGAAGGACTGCAGAGGAGATGGAGGGATCAAGGGGCGGGGGGTGGGGTGAGGCTAGGTAGTAGTGGAGGGGGGAGGGGGAGGGGGAGGTGATAGACGGGCCAGCAGAGGTGGAGGAGAGAACAGGAAGGGTCGGTGATGAGAGGGAGGCAGACTTCCTAAATTGAACTGAACTGAAATTGCTTTGACCCCAAACTATGTTAAGAACACTCCCACAATGAGATGACCAAAGTGGCAGGCAAGGAGGGGCATCAATTTGCCCAAACACCCCCACCATGTCAGTAGTCAGTCTGGACTCCAAATCCAGTTTACTATCAACAAGGACCAACCTGGAATTGAATTTAACCACTTTCAACCTGGCATCCCTATTTTGGTCAAAATGTAAAAGATATGCTCACAACGTGTCATAATGTAATCAGCTATTTTCCCAGCACGACCCCATCATACGATTAAGTATAATAGGTGGTTAAAGGACCATATAGGTGGTCTGGCATATTTATTTACTCACAGTACACTTTTACCAAAGAAGGCATAACGGAAGTCGTTTTATTTTCAAAAAAGTCATTTTAGGATAGTGTGTAAATGACTAACGTGAAACATGTTTGAGATACATGTAGCAGGTGTGTTGGATGGACATCGATGAGAAAAAGCGGGTGGTTATGAGTGCTGAATAAAGTGTGAGTATGAAAGAGCGAGATGCTTCCCATTGTTGTTCTGCTCCTGAACTTTCACTTACTTTTGGTAATTACTTAATTCCCCAGTCTGTAGTTCCATTAGTAAGGCATTATCACACTGATGAGCCAAAGCGGAAGCGCACACACACACACACAGTCGCACACACACACACACACACACACACACACACACACACACACACACGCACACACACACGCGCGCGCAACACAGCTGCATATAATGGAAATCTGTCAAAGATGATTAGCCAAGTTGAAAATCTTGTGCTCATGTTTCCCACAGAGTGACATTTATACTTTACATTGGTGATTCGTTATTCCGCTACACAGCCCTCACACCTACGTGGCACTGCCGATCTGACTGATATGGCCATATATGGAGATCTCTGTATCGGCCAGTCCTCTCCCTTTTATGCCCATATATGGAGATCTCTGTATCTGTCAGTCCTTGTCCTTTTTATGCCCATATATGGAGATCCCTGATGTCATCAGTATTATGCCATGACAACACATTGAGGTTAGACAACACACTCCATATTTGGGCGTTGCTGCATTGGGAACACCTTATATGGTTATGGCTGATCGTGGTGACATGAGTGTGATGTCAGAGGTCCGCCCTGCCCTCCTGTAAGACAATTTTAATATAGGATTCATAAACTGTACACAACATTAGATTTCATGGTGTATATATATTAAACAAGACCAGGAGACCTGGTTCTGCCAGACCCAGAATGAAGTCCTAGTATGTAACACACCTACAAACCACTTTATAACTGAAAAGCATACATCATTTTATCATTTTTGTGACATAATAATGATGTCATGAAGAGTTCGTGACGAAAGGGGACGAAAGGGGGACAGACTTTTTTGGCTGGGGCCGGGGGACAAAGTGACCATGCCCATGTATGGAGAAAACAGATACAAAGCCTCATGTAAGCCCGACCCCTTGGGTCTGGCAAAAAGGTACTGTAAGTGACATGATACTCAATAGCTAGATTTCTTATAAAAGCATGCAACAACTTTTGGTTCAGTGGTCTTTGTGGACCCTGGGAGAGCCAGCCTATGTTAGTAACTGATTTGCCATTGTTGAAACACACATGCCAGTGATGTGCAGACAAAACAGACTGATTTTGCTATTTATTGTACCAATGGTGTTAGTAAAATGTTTAATTAGTCCCCCCATGTTCACCCCCGCTCTCTCTTACTTTTTTGTCAGTTAGTTGTTTGCATGTTAGAACGAGTGCAAATTGAGCTTGCTGGGTAGTTAGACTGATGGAGAAGTCAAGTTGAGCAGGAAAGTCCTTCGTAATTTCATAGTTCGCATTGGCAAGATAAACACATTCACATTGAAACAGATTTTTTTTTTTGCCTGTATCCAGGCTCTGGATGAACTTTACTACACAGTAAAACATTTTATTTATTTTTGGCCACATTTGTACACTCTTTAAGTTAGAAAAGGATAAATTAACACTTTTGGCCAAGTCTTGCTTTCCATGACAGCTATGCTCCTTCTAGGCTCAGCTGTGCTCAGTAGCCTAAAGGAATTGCATATCTCAGCTCCCACAGGACAGTTATACTGCTATTCTATAAGCCATAGCACTGCCACCTTGCAAATCTAGCTCATACATTCCACTAGTTAGTCACGGACAGTATGCAGAGAACAGTTAAGTACATTAATACAATCTACATCGATATGTCAAATACTAGGGAAGAACATTCTGAACAAACATGTGTAGTGAGCTTCTTTTCCTTTGGCGCAAGTACATTAAAAATACAAGAAGAATCACATAAAATCAAGCTATGGTGAACCAGAAAGCAAAATGTGATTCTTATGGACGACAGAATATTAGGACTTTAGATATTTACAAAGAGGAGTCAGAGTATTTTGAAAGTGCTCTGAAATAAAAAGGTGTGACCCTGCAGGGCCATAAAATATTTTCCTCCCCAAATGATTGAAAACAGAAAGACCCTCCCCAGAGTCCCCACCAAATAATGAAGGTTTGATTCCTGTCTGTTTGTTGTGCTCTTTTTTCAACTTTAAGAGACTTACAGCAGAAAGAGGCTGCAGCGATTGTCCTTTTGGACAGGCCCGTCCAAGTGGTGGGTGGGCGCTAGTGATGCGTGGGCCGACCTGTTGCCCGCAGGCCCGCGGGGCGGGTGGAGCGGGTCAACACGGGAAAAGAAAAGAACAAGGATACCTTCTCTCTTCTCCTGTTTTGTCCCTCTCTCTCCCTCTTTCCTCCTCTCCCGTCTCTCCCCCTGGAATCATGAGCTTGTGTTCTATGTGTTGCTTATTTGATCAATTATGCACAGCTGCCTCTAATGATATCCCCTCTGTATGTCAAGTTTATTTATTTGAATGTCCCTTATGGTAGTAGTAGGCCACTCACTGCATCTATATACGTTATTGTTTAATATTCTCTCATGTAGCCTACACAATTTTAAAGGACAGGAAAAATATGAATTGTCTATAGCAGCTAAACCGAATGGTGCTGAATATGTGGTTTAGTTCGCCTCTCGCTCTCTCTCTTGAATGGACGGACTACTAGACGTTGATGTGCTAAGTGTTGAAAAGCCGGTCGGTAGGCTACTTTTTGTTTTTGCGGGTTGCTGGACGGGCATGGTCGTTGATTTATTGTTTTGCGGGATGGGTTGGGGCGGGTTGTGCTCTGTGGCGTGGCGGGTTATGAAAAAACCTGACCCGTGTATCACTAGTGGGCGCTGAACGAATAGATTGTTTGCGAGCCAGCAACGTTGGATATTTAATACATATGTTGGATACATTTGTGTGTCTTTTCGCATGCGGTAAAAACTGATTGACCAATCACACCCTGTCTGCAAAGGCCTTTACTGTGGACCAGAATTAAACACGTGTTAAATCCAGTTAGAGAACTGCTGATGGTCACTTTGAAAAACAGAACAATCATGTACACAGTTAACAGTTTAATTGTCCAATCCGTATTTCACAGTGCATGGTTTTCACATCGTAAAAACAGTATATATTACCCACTCTAGGACAAAAAATATAGTAATCAAACCCCCAGTGTGAACCAGTGCGTCACACCCAGGTGTTGCAAATACTGCTAATTAAAGATCAGGCAGGCTTCTGTCAACTCTCTCCCTCTCACTTAAACTAATGTGATGTGTTGCAGTCAGATGCAGCTGTTTATACCATACTCATACAAACACACAAAGTCAGATGTGTCAAGGATGCAGAGTAAATTGAACCCAAAATGCAGAGCCACAACAGAGTAGATTTTGAAGTATTTATTCACAGAATGAGGCAAACTTTACGGCAATGTAGCAGGCAGGAGTCAAACAGTTCACGATGGCAACACAGTCCAGAGGAACAAACAAGACAAAACGTCCAAGGCAGAACATCAAGACAGGCAGGTATGAACTGACAATCTGTGTAATGAGTCCAGTTTTCTAGGTAGTAGGTTGACTGGAGAGGTGTGTAATGGACATCCCACGAGGGAGTGGGGACAGTGTGTAAGATGGAATGGAATGTGGGAGTGGCCGAAGTGGGAATACAGACAGAAATGGACAGAGGGAGAGACACAGACAAAGAGAAATAGACAGGTGGAGAGACAGACTGTGACAAGATGAAGCGTCTGGCACAGCTTAAAAAGCTTACACAGTGGGCATGCGATAATTGAGGTATGACATCATCATATCCCAAATGCTCCGTTACATGGATACACAGAAACTGGAGTAAAACAAAAAGAAACAACTTTAATTCAAAGGTGTTTCTGTATTGGTTTTAGTGACCTAAAACGCAGTTTGTGGATGAGAGACCAAAACGTAGAGGAAAATATTTGTTTTGGTGTAGACAGGGCTTTACTGTAATTAACACTTAGGATTTAGCAGTTTAAGCATTTTAGGTGTTTTAATGGAAGTGCTTCTTTCGCTTTATCACTGTATGCTACTTCCACAACAAGAGATTTAAGTGACATATGAGGGGAACACAGCAACACACTAGACTAGTATTGGATGAGACATATCCAGTGTCTCATAAAACAGAATTGTTGTGAAAAAATAATAGGCAGTATAGAAAGGGAATCGGGGGACGATTCAGGAGACGGCAGCTGAAGACAAGTTGCCAGTGGGGAGCCATTAGCTAGCTAGCGGCAGTGCTAAGCGGTGCTGTAATGTATTTGGCAGAGCTAACATAGAGATGGCGTTGACTGCTGACGCACTGAGGGAGCGAGGCTTGGCTGCTTCTTACTGCTGCTACTTTTCTGCCCACATGTGCTGTTCAGTTCTGCATGCATGAAGATTACATCATAGAAAGACCGGGGCAGACAGACACACAGAGAGAGAGAGAGAGAGAGAGAGTGTGTGAGAGAGACACAGATGGACAAAGAGAGAAAGTGTGTGTGTGTGTGTGTGTGTGTGTGTGTGTGTGTGTGTGTGTGTGTGTGTGTGTGTGTGTGTGTGTGTGTGTGTGTGTGTGTGTGTGTGTGTGTGTGTGTGTGTGTGTGTGTGTGTGTGTGTATGGTACCACACCTTAGTTTCTGTGGTTAGGGGAAATAAACAATGTCTGTCTGAATAGTTCAAACAGTTTGCTATGAGAAGAATTTATGTTATAACCTTGACTTACAGCTGAGATTTTATACACAAGTTCACAGTAGTTCGTCACAGAAAAATCCTCAGTGTTAATATAACTCGTGGTCAATTATTAAAATTAACAATGAGACTGCATTGCTGTGATATGGCATGATAGCATGATGGCAAATGTGAAAGGAACAATGAGAATGATCAACAACTGTTTAGTCTGCGCTTCTATCTCTGCTCAGCTATGTAAAATATCCTATTCTAATGTGAACTAGGGTAAAAGAGAATCCCACAACATCTGTTTCTCACATCTGTCTTCGCATTTAGAAACATCACACTGGGAAAATCCTGAGAAAAGTTCTCTTCACATTTAGCTATATTTGGTTTATAATATACCTCTGAGATTGATTGATTGATGTACTTTATTTAGTAAGACATGAGAAACTGTACTGTACATGGAAGTACAATTCACAATACAAGGTCTACTAAACTGGATAACTCACGAAAGCACTAAGCTTGTTTAAAATTAGTTCCCATGCACACAAATCATGATGACATATAAGAGACAGACAGATATACACTACTATACAGAACGTCATACGATCAGCTTACAGGTTACTGGTATGAAACATAAGAAATATGTACAAGAAGGGGGGGGGGTTAGGTTAGTTAGTCAGTTTTGAAAGTGATAGGGTATCTACCTCTACGAATATACTTTGTTGATAATATGTCATAGAATAGCGAGAGAAAGGAAAGTGCATGTGTGCTCCTTGGTACAGTCAACCATAAAGGTCCTTACACACCGGCGAATGTGCGAATATACGCAAAATTCGGACTCGTTCCGAATAATTAAAAGACGCTTTTTCGCTTCGCTTTTCCGCTTTTTCGCGCCATGTACGCTTCCATTGACTTTATAAGGTTTTAAAAAAAAGCGTATTATTCGCACGAAAAAATCGCCCCGGTGTGTAAGGACCTTAAGGCTGCATATAAATATTATTATTATTATTAATTGTTCTATATTATTATTATTATTATTACTACTAGACTAGGCCGGTGCTCGAAGGGGACCACACAAGTCATAAGTCGGGAAAAATGTATGCAAGTTGGGAATGCATGCCCAGACTATGCATGACCAGACTAATATCACTGCGTAGATATTAGACGGGAATCTCAAGGGTTTAAAAAAATGCCTCTGGTGATAAACTTGTGAGCTTGTATGTTATTTTTGCGTGACATAATCATATGACTAAAGTATAATGTAGCCTACATTAAGGGCATAAGTGGTTAATAGAAGCAAGTAATCAATCAATTAGAATAGTAATTAATTAATATTGATTGATTAATATCGTTTGCTTGAATGATTCATCGTCATGGCCGTCAATCTTCAGGATATATCAATTATCAAACTGGCCCGACAATCATACGGAATATAAATGAGTAATTACATAACAAACCGCTGGGGGGAAGCAGTAAATGAACAGAGCTCGTCTGGCATGCTCTCATTTAGCATCACCGTCTTCTATTGGAGAGGATCCTATTATGAATATTGTTTGAAAGATGATGAAAAATCAACAAACAGCTTGGCATGATTTTGAATAAAAGATCACCCAAGGTGACAATAGCGTGCTGTACACCCTGCCGCTCCTATATTCAAACTGCAACAAATCACAGTATTTTGTACAGAAGTTCCTGTTTAACCCATTAAGACCGGGAACGCATCTGTGTCATTTTAGATTTATTTGGCGAGCTACGAGCTTGTAGATCTGCTATTTCTGAAAAATCATGAAAAATGCACATTTTTAACTCAAATCTTTGCATTCTACAAATGTCTTCTAAATCCTAACAGTTTTCTTTTTAAAACCTATGTTGCAAGGACCCCCATGCGTGCGCATGTGTACTGTGTACATGTGTGTATTGCTTTTTAATATATTTCTGTGAGGTTTCTTTTCCTCTCAGTGTAATGTTCAAAAATGTGTAAATGATAAAATAGTCAGTGGTATACAGAACATGAAAAAAAACAGGATATTTTGAAACAAAACATTCAGTGGGCTTATTTATCAAGCATGTCAGACTGTAGGACTGGCTGCTGATCTACAACCTTATCATTACTTTTAATGAAATGTAGAACAGGTATGCTGACATTGGTCCAGGTCTGGGCTTTGATGCCTAGACTGGCCTTTAAAGATGGACCTTCATTTTGATCATCAGTTCTGCTAGTTGCAGACAGTAGTGTAAATTTATTTAGGAAGTGCATATACTAGAAATGTCATGGAATTGCATATATATAACAAGAACTGCACAGTGATGGTGAAGAAAGATAACTGGAAGGAAAGACCCTTGCGACAAAATACACACATCATTTGACTAGACGTTTCCAGCAGACAGAGAACCGAGAAAAATATATTAACAAAGGAACTGAAATTTCAATCATAAATAATATTTTTATTATTGTTGGATGTGCATTACTACACTATTGACTTATTCTCATTATTTCAATTAGGGGTCTAAAAAGATGAAAAGGGAATACCTAAATACTGTAGATCTCATGCCCACAATGAGACTGTTGGGGCCATGAGGGGGCCCTTCTGTTGTAACCTTCTTGAATGAGCCCTCGAATGATCCCTAGCTTGTAGATCGTTTCTCTTTCTTATTCTCACTTATTTTGTATGTGCGTGACAAAAATAAAATGTTGATCAAAATGTCCATCACAAGCTGCCATTTTTCTTTTCACTGGCAGATTTGTCTGGTTGCAGGCTACAACCGGTTATGCAATACCCATTGCACCTGTTGTCAAAGTACTCGCTGTACTCACCCATTGTTACCACAGTACTAAAACGTTTATAAATGGGCTTAAAACGAAAACTGCTGACGTCATGTTGATGACGTACATGGCCATAAATTTGAGACAGATGGAGATGGAGTGTTCCATTGTACACGCTACTACTTACATTGATGCAACAGCACAAATGTGACGCAAAGCTCGGCCAATCTATGAAGCAGATTGACACAGAGATTTGGTGTGTCCTCCACAAACACGCAGACAGATACAGACATTTGTGGTTTTTCCCACAACCCCATGCCAAGTTTGAAGTCAAACGTCGGATGGTGCGCGAGTTATGCATACATACACAGACGCAGGTTTTGTGAATTTATAGATAGATTATTATTGTTGGTGTTGTTGTTGTTGTTGTTGTGTCTGCTACAACTTCACCAAGGTAACATATCTCTGATCTCACCTTTGGAGACACTGTGTTGGTCATTCCATGACCGCAGGTCTGGGGATCCAGTAAGCACCTAGTTACAAAAGGATAACATATTGGGGGATGTCTAGCCTCATTAGCTGCAGCGGTTCCCACAGTGTGTGAACTATGTCATCAACAGTGATTTAAGGTTGGGCTGTTATTTAGAGATATTCAAGTATTTGTTTATGAGCTGCCTGATTCTCCTTGTGTGTGTGTGTGTGTGTGTGTGTGTGTGTGTGTGTGTGTGTGTGTGTGTGTGTGTGTGTGTGTGTGTGTGTGTGTGTGTGTGTGTGTGTGTGTGTGTGTGTGTGTGTGTGTGTGTGAGTGTGTGTGTGTGTGTGTGTGAGTGTGTGTGTGTGTGTGTGTGTGTGTGTGTGTGAGAGAGAGAGAGAGAGAGAGAGAGAGAGAGAGAGAGAGAGAGAGAGAGAGAGAGAGAGAGAGAGAGAGAGAGAGAGAGAGAGAGAGAGAGAGAGAGAGAGAGAGAGAGAGAGAGAGAGAGAGAGAGACAGACAGACAGACAGACAGACAGACAGACAGACAGACAGACAGACAGACAGACAGACAGACAGACAGACAGACAGACAGACAGACAGACAGACAGACAGACAGACAGACAGACAGACAGACAGACAGACAGACAGACAGACAGACAGACAGACAGACAGACAGACAGACAGGGGGGGGGGGGAGAGAGTGAGCATGACAAATGTTAGAGTGTGTCTGTTTGTTGATTCAATAAACAAGCTTTCTTATGCCATGACAACCGTCCACCCCTCTACATTGGTGGATAGAGACCCTCTGTTCTCTTCTTAATTAATCTGTTTGTATTGGAGCAAAACCTGCACGCACGTACGTACACACACACATACACACACACACACACACACACACACACACACACACACACACACACACACACACACACACACACACACACACACACACACACACACACACACACACACACACACACACACACACACACACACACACAATCACACACACAATCACAAACTCACACAGTTCACTTATCGGTACTTCATCTGTTTCTGCTAGGACAACAGCACAATGCCAGCCAGCCAAACAACTAGCAGGCCCATCTCCAGCCATTCAACTCAATAGCTGTGCTTGAGTTTTGATGTCCAAATGTATCTTTATTCCATCTCTATCACTAATTTTCTCTCTCTTTCACCTCCATGGTAGACTATAGTAGACCTCCAGAATAATAAAACAATAAACTTGGACAAGACAGTGCATGTGATCACAAGTGCCACAACCCAGTTTTTTTTTATGTCCAAGTTTTCAAATGTTCGATGTCCAAATGTTGACAGAGAACTGAGAACTGACCAGATCCAACGCTTTTATCATTGTTGTCAGACAGAAGCATTCCATCACCATGAAATCAGAATCCATTTGACATTATATGTTTAAAGTATTTAAATGTTTTCCTTACTTTATTTAGTAAGACATGAGAAACAGTACATGGAAGTACAATTCACAATACAAGGTCTACTAAACTGGATAACTCATAAGCACTAAGCTTGTTTAAAATGAGTTCCCACGCACACAAATCATGATGACATATAAGAGACAGACAGATACTACTATACAGAACGTCATATGATCAGCTTACAGGTTACTGGTATGAAACATAAGAAATATGTACAAGAAAAGAGTTGGGGGGTTAGGTTAAGACTTTGACAGGGGCCAGTTTGGAATTGTAGCCTCCTGTTTCTTTAGGGCAGTTTTGAAAGTGAGTTGGGTTTTACACTCCTTTACTCCTTTTGGTAGGGCATTCCACATTTTCGTTGTATAGCATGAGAGTGAGTTCATTCCCTTTGTTGTGCCAAATCTGATCCGTGGAGCTGCCTCTGGTGTTGTGATCATGGACGTTTTTCAAGTATTTTGACAGACACTGGGGTATCTCAATGTTGTGTCGTATCTTGTAGACCAGGCCCAATGCAAGTTGCTGTATAAATACAGTCAAATACAGAAATAACTGATTCATATAAGGGGGAAAAGGCACTATCCATTCTATATCCAAAGTAATGTACCAAGCCTATTGTGAAATGTATGTGGTTGTGAGAACACAGTATGTATTTAAATTGAAGATGGAGTAATGTGCCCATGTTCATAGCTATTTTCTTTTTGAATTATTTCCAAATTAGGCTGGTGCCCAGTGTGGCTGGTGGATGATGCAAGTTAGGAATGCATGACCCACCCATTTATGCAATACCCCATTACACTTGTTGTCAGAGTACTTGTTGTACCTGTTGTCGCAGCACCCAGTGCAGTACTTAAAGGTTAGTCTATGATGTCAGTACTATGATGTCATATTGATGACTTAGGTACTCCATATATGGGCATAAAAGCAGGGCTGCAACTATCGATTATTTCCTTAGCAATTACTTTTTCAATTAATTGATCTAATAATCGAGAAGGGGATTGTTCTTTTTTCTTTCTATTTCAATTAATCAATTAACCATTTAAAAATGTTGGATTATGAATCGATTATTTTATAAAATTATCGATAATCTATATTTTGTACAATCAATTAAATCGATTAGATTAATAGTTATATTAACTATTGCACCAATTTATAAAATGGACACAGACAGACTTGCCGGTGCATCATGTGATGCAACGTCACTCGCATCTCTGGCAGGTCAGCTTCCGCCTCTGGTCGGTAGGAATATCTTTAGGCATGCTAAGCCCTTCTGTTCTAGGTAAATAATCATAATTACTAGTCCATACCCGGGGATGTGTGCAGTCAAAGTATTAACAGACTTTGGGTTATGTGCTGTATACAGCAATAGTCCCAAACCTTTTTGGACCCAAGGAGCCCTTCCAATATAATAATATTCATTACCAACCACCCGCAATGTATGTGAATGTGTGTGTTAAATGTTGAAGTAACAAAGAAACAACACAACAACGAATCTCCATTACTCTAACCAACAGTATGTATAACATCGTACTGTATAGTTGCATAATGGAGATATGTGATATTGGTATGAGTAATGTGACTGCATGTCGTAGTAGAGACTTTGATAAGACAGGGGTTATGAGTTGTGTCACAGGTGTCAAGCACACACGCACACAGATAAGTTGGTGTCACATTAGCTCTGTGTAGAATTACTGGTCTGCCGTAAGTCAGTTTTGTGCTGTATACAGCAATAGTCCCAAACCTTTTTGGCCCCAAGGAGCCCTTCCAATATAATAATATCATTACCAACCACCCGCAATGTATGTGAAATTGCATTTTAAATGTTGAAGTAACAAAGAAACATCTATCCATTACTCTAACCAACAGTGTGTATAACATTGTACTGTATAGTTGCATAATGGAGATATGTGATATTGGTATGAGTAATGTGACTGCATGTTGTACAGACTTTGATGAGACAGGGGTTGTGTCACAGGTGTCACAGGTGTCACACATCAGCCCCCCCCCCCCGCCCCCCCCCCCCACACACACACACGGTTGGATGGAGCCGCACGTGTCCCGTCACCAGCCCAGCAAGCACAGTCAGGACCCGGACCAATCAGTGACGTCTCGATTGGGGCTAGATCAAGTCAAACCAAGACAAGTCAGATCTGGCCCAGAATATCACCTGATTTCAACCAAAATTAATCCTGACCACAAAAACGTCACTTCCAGGACGTCATCTAAACACATTTCTCATCACCCAAACTTGCTGTCCAAATGTCCATATGATGTCCCGGTGATGACGTCCTGTAAATGACGTAAAGATCATCCCCATATGGGCTGTGATCTGGCCTAGTCCTGAACGTCACCGGGGTGATGACCGGGCGTCATCATAACGTCATCATGACGTCATTGTGCTTGCTGGGAGGTCCTGGACTGACAGTGAACACACACACGTGAACCCACAGACACACATATATCCAAGCACACACACACAGATGGCTGGACCCGCACGCGTCCCGTCGCGTTGCGAACCCCCCCCCCCCCACCCACACACACACACACACACCGCACGCGTCCCGTCGCCGTCCTGGACCCATAGTGCACATACACACACACAACTGTAATAATGTTTTGTTAGTGTAAACGGCGCGTAAATGAAAGTGCTTTAAGTTTAAGCAGGTTGTCTGTGTGTGTGTGTGTGTGTGTGTGTGTGTGTGCTTGTGGCAGGCGGCAACACAGTAACAGAGTGGGTGTGTGGATTCGACCCATGCACAGTTTGATCCTTCATCCCATAGGTCGGATGGCCATCCCAGAGGTCGGGCGGCCGTAACCATGGCGACATTCTTTTACATAAAAACGCTAATAAACAGCTGACATTTGGGGAAAGCGAAAAATGGGCTTCGGCGTTCCGTGCACATGCTGATTGATGGTCAATGACCGTGTGCAAATGCAGATGAATTGCTCCAGGCACTGAGGAGAACTGGGCGATTTTTTGCACAGAGCACAGACAGAGCTACAGAGGCACAGAGCTTTGGTTAATTATTGGAGGATACATATACATAGAGGATGATAACACTTTCTTGTCAAACTCCATCTTATATAGGATGGGATTCAGTGATGTCATCAGCATGACATCAACAGTTGTTAATGACATCAGGGATCCTCATATCTCCATATTTAGTAGACCGATGAAGCTATTAAATAGATAGGTAAAATCTGCTCTGTAAAAGAATGAAGTCCCATTGTGCTCGATAACATTTATATTGGCCAATCTTGCCGATGCCTACACACTCACACCAGCCTGATCTCCAGAGAATACCGTAACATTGCACGGAACAGTGCACTTCATTCCGTGGATAGTCGCCTCGGAACTCCCAAATTGCGTGCATATGTACGGCGAGTCCCACGGTGGGCGTAACCAGTCGCAACACGGAAAAACCCGGAAGCAGAGCAGTCCGCACAATAAAATTTACGATTCTGTGCCTATCGGTACATAACTCAAACGGCGCTGAGTAGGCACAGGCGAATGTCCCACCGTTCAGGACGGCAACTCGGTCGCCTTAGCTCCCTCGGTGGTCCTTCACGGGGGGACAATTCGCCTGTGACTGCGCGCCTCCGAAATGGTTTTGTCACAAGGCAGCGCCGTACCATATGCACGCAATTCGGGAGTTCCGAGGCGGCTATCCACGGAATGAAGTGCACTCGTTCCGTGCAATGTTACGGTAATCTCTGGAGATCGGGTTCCTCACACACACACACACACACACACACACACACACACACACACACACACACACACATAGATTCAGTGTGTGTTCCAAGGACCTCCATACATGGGCATAAATGGGAGACAGACAGAGCTGCAGACAGACAGATGGTTCGGTTCTGGACAACTGCCGATCCGACCAAATTACGATTTGAGTTACCAGTAGACTGCGACTGTCTTGTTGGACTCTTTCCATCATTGCCAGTAGGGGAATTGGAGGGAACACATAGAGCAGGTCGTCTGGCCAAGCACAAGCCAGAGTGTCCTGTCCTCTCCATCCCAAGTGAGGGGCTGCTGCGTTACCCGCAGACCAGACTGGTTGACAGAGAAAACGATGGCATTGTACGTTTCAACCTTATGGGTCAAAGTGCCAACCTTCTTTGACTTCTTAGGGCGTTCTCGCCGTCAGTGTAGTGCCACTGTACTCGTTACTGTAAATGAAACCGTTCTAAAAAACGTTTTCCTGAGAGGATCCTGCGGCCCAGAGGACCTAACTGGCTTTGGTTGGTAAAACCTTGTTCTCCTGGGAGGCCATATCTCAAAGTTACAGTATATCCACTTGAACCCACCTTATACCTTGAGACACAGTCTCATTAAAACACACAGCGGCGTTGGTCTTTGGCCCATTTTGGGCACCAGCTTATTTTCAGGTCTCCAAAAACTCAAATGACCTCACGATTCATTAGGCACAGGAGTAGTAGACCAGTATGAGAAATGCCCCCATTTTGCGTAAAACAAGTATGTCAGTCATGCACCAATCTGATATCACGTATACGCATCACATGACGATAGTTCATATACATGCTAAACAATTCTTCATTTATTTCAGGCATCGGGAAGGAACGAATGGTATTGGAACTTCTTTATCACACAGTCCTGAATTCATACAGAAACAGTATTTGATTGTTTTTATTTGAAGTCTTAGCTCAGGGGCCCAATTTTAATGGCAAACATAAAGACTGGCTCTGGCAAACAAGGAGTGAAAAGGTCTCTCTGTTCCACCAGCCAAAAACTATAATTAATGGGAGCTGACCCTACTTTAACTTGGCACTCTGCAAGGGGTTGGATTTGCGATAAGACATCAGAATAGTATCCTGTCCAAAGGGCGGATGAATACTCCAGTCTGACTCACTAACACAAACAAAAGATGGCCCTTGGGCCATTATGGCTTGAACCAAGCTTACTTTCTTCATCATAAGATGGAGTGTCATTTCTCACGTCATCTTATCTGATCCCATGAGTCTACTGTCAGTACAGTGTAGTTCATTAGCTGGACCACATGCTGAAGCCTTAACATTTTAAGTCATACTGTTTAACATTCATTTTAGTAGTCTGTTTTATACCGACACCCCTTGTAGCTCCGTTGTCATTACAGCATTTGTCGATATGGAACTGCCACTGAACAAGGAATGCTGAAGGGTCCTAGCGCTGGAGGATATTTTGGAATATAACACGCCATCAGGTACGGTATTTATTAACGCTAAAATACATAAATACTTGTCCAGTACATTTCCGGCTACGTCATTTTGGATATAATATCAAAAAACGGTTACACAGTATGACTTTAAGTAAAATGACATGGATCTCATTGCATTCCAAGACACTCATACAGACCCTACAGTACTTGATGACTAATTAACAACAGTCTAATTTGTTTTAATAAAGCAACTCTCTCCACAGGCAAATTAAAATATTTGTTCTTTTTATTTGGCACAACACAAAAGTGCTTCAAGATAACACTGCCCATGATTAGTCTGGCACGAAAACAATTTCATGGAACATTTATTGGTCTCATTCTTCATACCTTGGTGTAAATTCTGTCCTTAAAATGCTTAAATGTTAGACAAAGTTATTCTTTAAGGCACAACATACTGGTAACTGTAAAGAGTTACACATTTTGGAGTAGAGATAACATTTTGTGCAAATGTTCCTGGAACCTTTATGGTTTATTTGTTCATTATGTTTAGGGCTAAATATGATGCATTCCCCATATTTGACCGCTGCAATAATAATAATAATAATGATAATAATAATAAAGAGCTTAAAAGTGATTTTAGCTTGTATTCAGGATTAGTAAGACAATTTTAAGATAATTTAAGTCAACTTATCTTATTGCACAAGCAAATTATTTGGTTGGTGTTGATGTTGACTTTGAGTATCTTTATCTTCAACTTGATATCCTTAATACAATATGAAATCACTTAAGAAGCATGGCATTTTTGCTGTGTATACATATGGGACCCTATGGATATGAAATGTATACCAACATATTATTTTATATTATCCAAGGACATAAATCTCTAAATCACAGAAAGGTCTTAGCCTATATAAATATGCTGGTTTTCTATCAAAGTACAAAAAAAACACAGGTTCATCACCCTTTTTTAAATCAATAACTTATCCCTAGAAATTGCATTTTTGTTGTTATCACTGCAGACAAAAACCCCAGCTCGTAATTTCACATTGTTTGGTCAGATATATACGTCATTGTCAGAACAGTCGAAAGCACACATTTTCAATGTTTTCATATAAAAAAGAAAAGAAAATAGAGAATCTTTGGTGGCTAAGCAAAAATAGAATAAAAATGTCTATAAAAAATGCATCAAAATACAATAAGTTGTCAACGGCTACAGCAAAGGGCCAACAAGGCAGAGAAATCCAGCGTTGACTTAAACTATGTATAAAAAAAGGACACTTTTATATATTTTTTTATTTATCACAAAAAGATCATAAATTACTTGAGACCTTCAGAATGTGCCTGCCTTCGGACAGCATCCTGTCACCTCGATGCAATGCAAACATAACCACTGAGGTATATCATCTCGATTACTATGCGTCAAGCATCATGCGGCACCATGGGAGAGAGACATAAAAGTGCATAGAATTTAAATTCATGTCAGTCTGTAGTACTTGTTCCATTCCAAATGTAATTCTCTTCCAAGTGCTCTTGTCCCTTTCACTATCCCTAATAAAGTTACTGCATGTGTATGGATAAATATCTATGGAAATGTATATTTATCAAATTCTGCTATTGTATCCTCTTTGAGGATAACCATCTTCTCCCTTCATATTTCTCCTCTTCTTAAAGTTTTCTGTAAAAAACATTCAACTTGATCTTATACCAGACTGAGCTGAGGTGATACTGTCCAAAGAGATGACATTATCTGGATTACCAGAGATTGAATAAGAGCAAGGGCATATGGAGAGACAAACACTTTTTGGGTTGGAACAAGCCCATGATGTCCACTTGGTGGTATCATTCATGTTGGCAGAAAGAAATACATTAAAATCAAAATAGTGTTACAAAATTTCTGACACATACACTCATAGTATAAAAAAGAAAAACATGGTCTTTGTTTCTGTAGAAACAAAACAGTCACAGCAGCAATGATACACTGTCTCTCTTCTGGTCACATGACTTCACCTCTGGTCACCTGATCCCGTGGAGAGCCTATCTACCAATCAGTGATCAGTTTGAGATTATTCACTTTGTAAACATTGAGAGAGAGAAAGAGCAGCTCCCCTTTTCCTCACCCTTTTCCCCTTCTAAGTGTTCTTTGCACCACTTCCAAAGCATTTTTAAGAACACTGAATACGGTATAAGGCAATGCTTTTTGCCCAGAAAATGTTGGTTGGGTGTTTAGACCATGTGACATTAAAGAAATGCACCTTAACTTCTTGTTGACTGGGTGGGGTGTCCTTTTGTCAGGGTGCCCTAAGGCCTAAGCCACCAATTCAATTGATAAATGTGGCAATTGCACAGTAAACCTTTCTGGTAACTGATGTTACCAGTGTCTCTTGATGCCTGTTCTTGCAATGGTATTCATTCTTACCAGTTTACAGTCATCTGACAGTGGAAATATACACACTTTTAAAAGTTGACATGACTAAACCCATGACAGACTGTTAAAAATACTAAATAATCACTCAGACCTGTTTTACTAGCAACCTTCAAAGACTCTAAAGTATCCATGTACTGTATACCACTCACATTATTACTAGGGGAAATACTGGTGCATAGCCTGTAATCTTTTTACCCCAATCCTCGTGATTTTAAATTTCATATAGAAGACATGTACAAAAGCATCCATAAGGGAATGACAATTTTGAGGATGGTATTGTTTGCTTCTACTTTTAAGTCACAGCTTCCAAATACATTTTGTGGTAGCCATTGTGTCCCTCTTATTCAGTTTAATTTACTTGTTGGGGACGTCACATGGTGTGAGTGAGAGCAGCCCATTAGCAGAAGGTTTCTTGGAAAGAGACGAGTGCTGTTTTTGCATCATACATCCAGCACCATGTCATAGTGAGCATCCTTCTTCCTCTTCCCGCATTTATTTATCAGCACCGCGTACAACGTCAGAAGCATGACCCAATAACTGGCGTACACAATCGCCCCTATGATCAGAACTATTTTCTCTGAATCAGGAAAAGGTTTTCTGGTCTCTTGGATTGTGGTATAAATAATACCAATGAAGAGGATGGTGAACCAAACCGATATGGGAATAAGGCCGATGAAGTTCACCACAACGGTTTTCCTCCCCGAAGTCCCCCATCCGGATTTATTGATTGTCGCTATAGCAAACATTTTAGCCGGCAACAGACTCGACATGTACAGGACGGAGTAGAACGACATGAACACCATGACAATGTTGCCTCGTAGGCAGCTAGCAAATGCGGCCTTGATCAGTGCTACTGCTTGGACAATGAGTAGGAACAAGAGGATATTCCAGAGCCTTCCTTGGTAGAACAGCTGTATTGCAGTGGCAATGAGGAAAAACGGGAAGAACCCTGTGATCACAGCCTCGTAGGTCATCCACAGATGATGCTTGTGGAACCACATCGAGTTGTAGAGCCACTCTCTGAAGTAGGACTTACTCCATCGAGTCTGCTGGTTGAGCCAGCGCAGGTACGTGATGGGCGTCTCAGTGAGACATTTCGACCGCGCTGTGTATTTGGTTGCGTACCCGAGGCTGAGAACCCTGTTTGTGAGGTGGCGGTCATCCCCGAAACTGCAGTGAGAACCCATGAAGGTCTGGTGGTACCAGTCCTCCACAAACTCGTGCAGGAGGGAGTTTCGGTACATTCCTAAGGGTCCACTGATGCACTGGACGCAGCCAAAGTAAGACTGGCAGGCTCGCTCTATGTTGAAGGCCATCCAGTACCGCACACTGCTCAAGAAGGAGATCCATGACTCATACTTATTCAGGATCTAGATAGAACAGGAGAGATTATACAGAGAAGGATTTCAAAAGATGATTAATGATGAAGCATGGCTGAAACGCTGTTAAATAAAACTTTCTGATGGCATACATTTAAGACTAAAGACATTAAATAAAATACTCAGTTATCAAATGGTAGAGGAGATAATGTGATCTTGAATTTATACCTGTACATCGCCTCCCACGCCCCCCACCATTGGGTCTTCTTCTAGAACCTTAACCATCTCCACCGATGATGCAGGATCCAACATGGTGTCAGAGTCACACACCTAAATGAAATGCACAAAATGCTCAGTACTTGAATGCAGGGTTTACAAGCTTTGTTCCACTGTATTGTATGACAGTTACAGTATCTACTGAACACTAACCATGTTTGATACATTTAGTATGACAGTCACATATAGTATTTTGGAAACCTTTATCGTTCATTCATTTCTCTCAATCGCTCTCAGTTATGATGAAGCCCTCTACTCTACAGAAGTTCTCTGCATTTGAAATATATTCCATCATGTAATGCTTGAAGAACTACACTGGCTGTGCTCAAGTCACGCTAGTTCCTACTTACTTCTCAACTTGGAGACAGATACCTTAGAATTCACACCTGGCGGACACAACACTGTGAAAATCCTCAAACATTCCCATGCCCTCGCCAACAACACCACTTAGCCTTTGATTTGGGACCTGTATCTCATTACACATAAAGCCGCTCTCTGTGACTTGTGGCAGATTAGGAAGCTCAGTTATGTTTGATTGGAGTGTTGGTATTGGTGAATTACCTGAAACACCTCACTGCATTGGCTATTTGTATGAAGGCAGTGGTTAATTTGAATTATGACATTCCATTTGCTTTAGAGGGAATCTGGTAGTCATTCATTCAAATTAATAAAGAATCTAAAGCTTATTTTTCACTACAATCTTCTATATGAAATTTCTGTTGCTAATGATGAGTGTAAGATCACATGTTTTGCCTATAACGGTCTTATGTGTTTATAGTCTTAAAAGAAGATCCTTCATGCCTAAATTGGGAGTGAAGTCTTCACTTACTCCTTAATGACATCACCTACACAGGTGATGTCATTAAGGCCTAAGTGAAGACTTGTGGCTCATGAGAATACACATGGTTTGCTGTTTGTATCTCCCCCTCTCTATTGTGTGATAGTTAAATGAAATGGTGCAGTTAATCTAGAAAATGTATCTTTTTCTTCAGTGTATTGAGGCTACATTTCTGTGGGAAAAACTACATTGAATTTATCTTGTACTGGTCTGAATCAAGCAAAATATGTTGCCAGCACATAATCTATTGCAATGAATAGCAGAATTCTTCACACCCAAGTAATCACCACCCACTATTACTTTGGATATAATCACCAACACTCACTTTTGGCAAGCATTTGAGTGGCACATGGCCATTTGTCTCTCTCTCGCTGTCTGTGTTTCCCCCTTTCACTCAGTCCATAAATGGCAGAATTGTTTTGAAGTATGTCTAAATAAGTGGGCTCTGGCAGCCTGTAGCCTGTTGCAGGTGTTTGATAGCGTCATGGCAAAGAAGGATCTTTTTATCCTCACAAACTACTCAAGTTTCTATTGGATTAAGACTAATAAAGCACCATTGAGTTAATAAGGTTGATTTCACACCAATTTTATCTGTCCTACAATTTACAATTTAGGTATTTAGCAGACGCTCTTTATCCAGAGCGACTTACAGTAAGCAAGGCAAACACATACATCAAATGTATCCTGTATAAGACTGCATGGTCGCCAGGGCTAGGTCAAGTGCTACGGGCTAAGGTGGAGTGAAGAGGTGAGTCTTCAGATTACGGCGGAAAATTGGGAGTGAGTCTGAAGTTCTAACTGCAATGGGGAGTTTGTTCCACAGTTTGTGAGCAAGAATTAGGAGAAAAGTCTGTGACGTGTGGAGCGTTGTCCCGGATGTTTTAGGGAAGGTTCAGGCAGCTTCCCTGTGTTTGCTGATCTGGCTGATCAGGCTTTATATGGGGATGCCATACCTTTGGTTGCTTTGTAGGCCAACATCAGGGTTTTGTACTCTGTGCAGGCAGTAACTGGGGAGCGGAGAAGGCGGGAGGCGTGAACTTTTGTCTGGTCAAAAGGTCAAAGGTAGTGGGTTATAATACCCTTTGTGTAACTTTTAATGGATTACACTGTAGGAATTTAGGAATTTAAATGATTATATTCAGCAACAATTTGCACTGAAAATAAGTGCTAAAAATCTGATGTGCAGTATGTGCATGGCTAAAGCATCTAGGTGTAGTAGAACCTTGTGAACCTCTAATTTAAATAGATGTTTATCTGTTCATGGGAAAATTGTTTCTGAGAGGCTTTGTCCTTCATTTCAGAAAAGAGGTTAACCAAGGACTACCCTAGCATGGGGCCTACTTGTCACAAAAATGTGGATGCAATAAAATGTCTGAGGCTGTTAAACCAACATAAAACAATGGTGTGCATTATGCAACACTGCTGTACCATCTTTTTGTGGGGTTAGATTTTGTGCCCTGTGCTGTCTGACATTGACAAGCTTCTGCTGGACAATGATAAAGCTTTATGTCTAATCAAAAGCATTGGTTTTGTAAACAAAATGCAATCGGCACTATGGGTGCGTTTGCTTAGGGCAAAAATTAAATCCAGGCAGATCCAATGGGCATATGGAGTTGTGCAACACCCTATTTCCAAAGCTGTATTACATTCTATAAGCATGCCAGGGGAAGTCAAAGCAAATTACAGGCTTGAAACCAACAACCGTAGAGAAAGAATAGTCACTGAAGACTTGCCAAAGAACTGACCTGGATATGAAATAATAAGATTTAAGTAGACCCCAGGTTGGGCATTACACAGTCAGAGTTTCTTTGTATAATGTATTTATCTTCTTTCCCGATTAACTGAATGGAGTTGTATTACCCTAAACAAACCTCTGACCCAAAGGGTGCTGGTTTGAATGAGGCCGGGCAGTAAAATCTTATCAAGAGAGGTGTAGGAGTTTTTCCTCCTCCCTCAATAACTACCACTGAGGTGCTCCTAAGCAAGGCACGCTAAAGTGGCAGCTAATGTCAAGGGAGGTATTCAGAATGTCAAGAACAGCTGCAATTTAAGTTTCTCATTAAAGCCCCCTTTTCCTTATTGTGTGCTTTTGTTTGTCTTTTTGAATAAACACTACTGCTATTGTGTTCTTGATTTTATATGTGCTGCAGCTGCCCATGCTATGTCAGCATTCCAACTAAATGTTGCAATATTTCCTCGTTATGTTCTCTCTCTGTGCCTCAAACTGAACTGAACTCCAGTTGCTGTGTGTTTAAAACAGTAGGTTATATGTGTATTAGATGTGACTCTCAGGTCTGTGGAAAAAGGTCTTCTCTTACTATGTCTGGCTGTCTGCTGCCCCTCCCGCTATTTCACGCAACATTACACTGCGTACACACAACCACCATCCATCTTAAACTCAAATGTATCTGGGAAGTATTTCTTACAAATTAAATTGTATTATTTGCAACACCTTGAAAAGGTTATCGTATAGAATATAAAATATCCAGTAGCTTCAGTTGTGTAGTATATTATAAGACTACACATGTGTGAAGGCACTAATGTACTCAAAATAACCTGGGGATTTTCTTTTTCTTTCCGTGACCCAGTTTTGTGTGCTGAGCCAGACTTTGAATCACAGTGATGTAGATGATGTAACAGATCTGCTGTTACATTTAGTCATCGGCTACCCTGCCCTGCCCTTGTTCATGCTACACCACACTACACGATGCACACAGCCACCATCCATCTTAACCAGACACAAAAGACTCTTTGTAGACCCCATATTTGGTTTGGCACAGCCCTCGTTCCCTCCCCCCAGCCATCCCTTCATCCCTCTCTCCCTTCGTCGTACTACCTCCATCCCCCACTCTCTCCACTCTCACTCCCCAGCGTTACCTGCATATAGCCTCCTTCCCTGCCTTATAGTCTGTCTTCCATGTGCGCCCTCCATCATTGCTCAGATGTTTTCATGTCCCTGCACATGTTTACAGTGCATCCAAACTGTGATGTGAACATCCAGTGTCTACTCATCCCACATCTGCTGTCTAGGTAGACTATCTGTTCATATAACCCTCCTACCGCATTTCCCACCTGTTTCTCCATTCATTTCTTTCCTTCTCTCCCTTCCTTCACCATTTCCTTTCTACTACAATTGTTGTCAGTGACACTAATAAACCATCCATCCATCCATGCATCCACCCATCCATCCATCCATCCATCTAGTCTTACCTGCACATAATCCACGCTCCTCCCCAGTGCTTTGAAGGCTGTATACATGACCTCTCTCTTTCCTCCCCACTTCTGCATGATGCAGACACACTTGTTGTTCAGCACCAGCCTGGAGATCTGCTGAAGACTCTCTGCATAGCTCTCATCCGTCTCCTCGGGTCCTTTGAAATGATAGTTACTCCTCCACACATACGTGGCTGCTTTGTCCCACCCCATGATCTCTTTGAATATTTCCATCATGTAAAGGTCATCGTCCGTGTTGCCGTCGATCACCATTATCACCTTGATACCCGGGTACGAGAGCCTCTTCACGGACATCAGGCATTTCCTCAGGTAGGCCGGGTCTTCTTGATACGATGCGATGCACAATGCCAGCGACTTGTTCAACTTGATCGGCGTCTCCAACGATCGCCTCATGTTCCGGTGTTCTAAGAGGGCAAAGAGGCTCTGGATGATGAGGTGGATGACCAGTATGGCGCCATAGAGGCCGAAGGAGACGTGGTTGCGGGCAGTGGTGAAGAACTGATAGCCCATTATGTAGGCTGTAGAGATGCCCACCAGGAGGGAAACGCCAAACATGGTGGTGCCGAATACCCGCAGGTAGGTGAGGCCTCTTTGGCATTTCATCTAGGGACAAAAGATCAGAAGAAAACAGGCTCACGTTTAGGACCCTTTGACATCTTATCTAGGCACGATAGAAGAAGAAACTGGTTTGAGGAATATAGAGAATGAATAATCCCAGATTATAATTTTAATCTGGAAAAAATTAAAATCTTTATTTTGATTATTTGCAATGCAGCAAAACAAATGTATAGAGAGGTGATAAAGTGGAAGGGGAGAGTAAATATATTATACTTTTTTGAAAACATTAGAAATGTCATTCTAATGTAGTGAGAAGCACAAACTCAGGTTCAAAATGCAGTAATGTCTCCTCTCTCTCTCTCTCTTCTTCCCTCCTTCCCGTCCCCCAAATCCCCCAGTCTAAATGTCAGACAGTTGTGAGTAGCCGATTGTTCCAACTTTCTTTGACGCGGGTGGTCGCACATTACAAGATGTCTTGACCTAATTTAGAGGCAAACTGGCCCAGCCAAACTTTTAGCCCAGCCAAAAAGTCCAAGATCCAGGTGTTGTGAGAAAACTCATGAGACAAACCTCCACTCCTCTAAAACTCCAACATTTTTCAGACCACCACCCTTATATAATAACCTCACCCTGCTGGACTAGCTGGTCCATGAAGAGTTGTTATTATTACTCAAGTAACCATGAGAGACCCCCCCCCTCTTGTGACTCATTTTGTGACTCAACAGCTTATACAGATGTTTAATGCACAAAGTCCCAGGTAAACAAAATCTTATGGTCTAGTTGTTGTGCTCTATTTCTCCTTTGTAATGCTGCTACCGCCATCTGTTTGGCAGACCAGAGCAAACCCACTCAGTGCAGGCTCAACTCGGCTCAACACAGTGCGGACCACCCTGTGATGTCATCTGTTTATATCTCCGTGGGAAGAAGAAGACAAGAGCTTTTAGATCTTAAGATGTTGCGCGTGGCTGTCTCCCCTCCTACATTTGGGAGTCCCAGACTGGAATTCAGGAATATACATATATTTCTTTCATCATACCATATACTCTGTGTGTGTGTGTGTGTGTGTGTGTGTGTGTGTGTGTGTGTGTGTGTGTGTGTGTGTGTGTGTGTGTGTGTGTGTGTGTGTGTGTGTGTGTGTGGGTGGGTGGGTGGGTGGGTGGGTGGGTGTGTGTGTGTGTGTGTGTGTGGCAAGAGAGAGATGGAGAGAATTATGTGAAAGGTTGTGAAATGGATGCTAACCCTTTCATGTCACAGCATTGTTTGTGACTCACTGAGCTACTGTACCTGTACAGCAAAGAGCATTTTTATCTCCACCAGGTCAAATATTTAGTTTTTGCTCCGGTGTGTGTGTGTGTGTGTGTGTGTGTGTGTGTGTGTGTGTGTGTGTGTGTGTGTGTGTGTGTGTGTGTGTGTGTGTGTGTGTGTGTGTGTGTGTGTGCGTTGAGTGAGTGAGTGAGTGAGTGAGTGAGTGAGTGAGTGAGTGAGTGAGTGAGTGAGTGAGTGCTCGCGTGTTTGTGAGTCCACGGCTAATCTCGTAAACGAATACATCGATCAGCATCAGAGATCTTGTGCACGCTGCCAGTAGCCCAAGGAATTCAAACCCCTGAATATCTTTTGCAGTCCTTCAACGGCAACTCTTTTATTTTTGTGAATTCATAATCTCAGCTATGAAGTGGAACTAGCCAATCGGGCACAAATTGCCCATCCGCCTTTGGGATCTACTGTACTACTAGAAAGAGACTGTGCATAGTCCGACACCACTGAGGCAGAGAGAGACGCACAGTGAGACTGCGGCACCTATGACACCGCAAGTGCATGTGTGCAAGCGCACCGACCTCATCACACACAGACAGAGAGAGAGAGACAGCGACACCTATGACATTACATTACATTACAGTCATTTAGCAGACGCTTTTATCCAAAGCGACTTACAATAAGTGCATTCAACATAGGTAGGGAACGAAACTACTAATCACCAGAAGTCCTAAGTGCATTTTCTGCTAAAACAAGCAACTAAGAGTATACCTAGCGACAAATAGCAAAATCAAATGAGCAAGAGCTAAAACAAATAAGTGTATCGACTAAACAAGATCCAATAAAACAATACAATAATAAAACAAGAGTTCGTACAACTAGTTAACAACAAGCAGGCAAGGCGAAGAGGAAGGGTAGTGTTTCCTGAAGAGGTGGGTTTTATATTAAACGTGTCAACATGCCAATTTCACAACATACCTTGTGCACCTATGATGCACGTGCATGCGTGTGCGGACTGTACATATACTGTACTGTAGGTTATGGGCAGGAGCTGAACCCGTGGCAGGATGATTTCACCTTTGCCTGAGCCACCAGGACACAACATTTCCTAGAACAGTACTTAATCAATACCCAGACACTTTGAACAGTGTTTTGTGAATGATGATGTACAGGCACTGATAGCCCAGATTCACAATGTTATTGTTACTTGTTATTGTTATTGTAGTTGATCACATTCGGTGGTAATGTGTGAGTGGGTGCGTCGGCCACCCGTCACAGTTGTGACGAACAATAGGGTTGTCAAGAGAATAGTACTATGAGATGAACATTCTCTCTGGCAGGAGCTCTCCACACCACACCTAAACACAGACAGACAGAGAGTGAGGGAGCTAAACAAGAATGAAAAGGGGGAGAGTGAAAGAAGAGAGGCAATGATGAAAAAATAAAACATACACATAGTCTAGTTTATTCTCCGTTGCACTCCGTCGTAATAGCTAATAGCTAATTGTCAAGCTTTGTGTGATGGAGTGTGAATTAGACTTTAGAGGACGAAAATCAGGGAGGAATGAGGAAAAAGAAACCAAGGGAGACAAAATGAGACAGTGAGACTGTTTTTCTGAAGCAGAGAGGAGCGACAGAGGCTCAGTAAAAGAGGTAAGAGACAGAAAGAGAGGGATAGAAACAGAGGAGACACACACACACACACACACACACACACACACACACACACACACACACACACACACACACACACACACACACACACACACACACACCCTCCTTGGCACAGACATAATGCCTTGTTCATTTGATCATTGGATGAGAAGGCCACAACTAATGTAGCAGGCCTCTGCTGGCACGTGGTGGACCTCTTAACGTCAGACGCTCGTTTACGAGACCCTTGACACATGTTACACACACACACACACACACACACACACACACACACACACACACACACACACACACACACACGCTAAAATACATCAACATATAAAACCCCCTGACACCCCTGAGTTTGTACCAAAAAAACAATGAGGAATGATTGCGGCACAGTGTACTCGTTAACACATTAGCCTCTGTGTGTGTGTGTGCGTGTGTGTGTGTGTGTGTGTGTGTGTGTGTGTGTGTGTGTGTGTGTGTGTGTGTGTGTGTGTGTGTGTGTGTGTGTGTGTGTGTGTGTGTGTGTGTGGCGTGAGCAAGCGAGCGAGCTCACAATAATGAAACCCTGCCATCAACTCAGACTGAACCCAGTTTGTTAAAAACACAGACACGTGATGTAGCAGGAAAAAAAACAATATCACTCATAACATTGCCCAATAAATGAACAGCCTAAGGTGTGTGTACTGTAATGCTTTGTTCATTTCTGTAGCAACTAAAAGTCAATCTGTGGAAGGAGATTTCATAGGTGTAAACCTCTCTGCTACACAGTAAAATCCTTAGTGTTCATTTAACTCCATAGAGTGTCCAAATTGAACTAAGTGGATGCTCTTCAGAATGAAATTAACACAGGATTTGTTTGTGTAAAAAGGAAGCCAGTGAAATATTATGCATCTCTGCAACTGCACAAGACACTTCAAAGTTTAGATTATTAAAATAGTTTTCAGACCAATAGAAATACACAATCTTTACAATGATATCAACTCTATAGGTGTGGCAAACATTGGTGAAAGGACAATGAGTGACAATTTATTACATCTTTGTGCTTTTTGAAATGTAGAGTCTAGCTTCAGAGAAATAGAGCCTCTAATCAAGGGAGTATTTGTGACGAGGGTTTCTTCGGCACGTGTGGATGATGTCACTTTGGCACAGAGTTTCAGTCCATGTGTCTATGGGTCTTCTTTGCATACATGTATATGTGTGTGCATATGCCTGTGTGCATACTGTATGCCTGTGTGTGTGTGTGTGTGTGTGTGTGTGTGTGTGTGTGTGTGTGTGCGTGTGCGTGTGCGTGTGCGTGTGTGTGTGTGTGTGCGTCCATGGCTTTATCTATGTCATTAACACGTGGATGATGTCACCCTATCGTTGTCTCCTGTGCACTGCACACGTGTGTGTGTGTGTGTGTGTGTGTGTGTGTGTGTGTGTGTGTGTGTGTGTGTGTGTGTGTGTGTGTGTGTGTGTGTGTATGGTGACCTTGTGTTGGGCTGTTGAATTTCTTTAGCAGTCTAACTCTGACGTTATTCAATATTCTCTAGAGGGAAACTCCCACTTGGCTCTGTCTTTGAGATAAGATTACAGCCATGTTAAATGATGGATTTACAGATGGATGGATGGATGGATGGATGGATGGATGATGGATGAATTAATTAATTAATAGATGGATGAATGAATGGATTGGTGGATTGATGATGCTTTAATAGTATACTGCATCATGAAATAATTTCTCAGACAGATATTCCCTGTTGTAGAAAGCAAATAATGGTTGGGTGATTTTAGAAATGAATGAAATGAATGAATGAACGAACATTGCCCTGACATGACCTTATCTTAGTGATGGTAACTTCCTCTAAATCTCTCTATTTGACATGGCATGGATAAATGAAGGATGTGGTTGGTCGAACAATCTCTCTATGGAGGATATCTATCAAACAATCCTCTCTGAGATAACATTGCAGTAAATGACAGTCAAGTAATGCAAAGATGAATGGGTAAATACATGAAAAGATGCCTCCCAATTAAACATTACAGAGCTCCTGGCATGGTTGAAGACCCAAATGTAACAAACTCATCCCTTATCCACAAGATGCTATAATTTAACAATGTTATAAATTGTAGCCCATCGTCACATGTGCAGTAGGTTTAACTTAATGCTATGTAACAGCCCCAGGCCTGTCTGATATTTATGTTGCTTGTCTGGGTAAATGTGAATGCCATTAAGCCCGCCTGCTGCTTGAGACTGGCCATGTGTTTGTGTGTATATGCCTGCTCGTGTGTGCCTCCAGTACGTGTGTGTTCAATCTTGGTGTGTAAGCATTGAGTGTGTGTGCATTTACTCAGCCTGTACGTGTCTTCAGCTCACATGTGCACTGTACTCATGGTGACATATGTGCGTGAGTGCGTGCATGCACGTGTGTGTGTGTGTGTGTGTGTGTGTGTGTGTGTGTGCTCGTGTGTGTGTGTGTGTGTCTGTATACTGCAGGGAGATGGGGAGGGTGTGACTGACATATAGGAGAACAGGAGGGTGGAATCTAGCTCAACAGGGAGAAGTTCCATGGTCTGTGATGGAGCATGAAATATAACAAGGCTCGACAGATTTTGTGTGCGTTGCGTGCATGTGTGTCTTTGAGGCATGCTGCACACCTGCCAGGAAATGTGATGTGGGACCATGAAGGACAGAGGGGAGCAGCAGAACATGTTCTTCATGTTCTAGTCCTAAACTGACTGACTCAGCATTTCCTTGCCTATAGACAGTGGTGGAAGAGTACTCCATTTTGTTTTTTACGTAAGTAAAAGTATCTGTGCCACAATATGAAAATGCCTGTATTCAAACGCTTACTTGAGTAAAAGTACAAAAGTACTGGCATCAAAATATACTTAAGTAGTACCAAAGTAAAAGCACTAAAATCTTGCCAAATTTTCAGGGTTTTTCAAAAAATAGCATACCCACAAGCTTGCAGATCTGCTATTAATTGGTTAATGTATGTTTTGCATTAATAATCTAAATCTACAAAATAACTAGCAACTAACGCTGTCAATGTTAGTTGAGTAAAAAGTACAATATATGCCTCTGAGATGTAGTGGAGCACCACTGGCTATAGATGTATTGAGATTAATGTTCACAAATCATTGCTGTAGCACTAAGGAAGGAGGCAGCTCCCACCTGTGGCTCGTATGATGTAATGGTGAGGATATTTATGAGAACAGCAGTATATGGAGAAACGTGGTTCATAAAATGTGTTCTAAAGACTGTATAGGGTGGAGGGTTGTGCACTGATCAACATTAAGATTTGGGGGATCCATATGATGTCATTAATAAAACAACAATAAAAGCTTCAAATCTTTGTGGTTTAAGGAGGACTTATCAGATTGAATAATCTATTTCACCCCCCGTCCCTTGCTGATCTAGTTTCCGACCACTCTCCACCTAGCGCCTTGAGGTCGGGCCGACCAGCTGCTGCTGGAGGTGCCGCCAGCACCCACGGAAAAAAACAGGGGTGACCGGGCCTTTGCGGTAGCTGCCCCCAGGCTCTGGAATAATTTGCCCAAAGGCATCAAAGCGGCCCAGTCGATAGCCACTTTTATTGTATGCTATTGTCTGTTTATATTGCATTGTTTGCTCTTTGTTGTGTGTTTTTTACCTGTACAGCACTTTGGTTGACCGTGTCATGTTATGTGCTATATAAATAAACTTTGATTTGATTTGACAATTTGTTGTATGACCGTGTCAGTGAAAAATTAGCAAAAATAGCTGATCTGCAAGCTCACAACATGTCGTGATTGTAGATTTGTTATTTTGTTAAATGCTAGACGTTTGCATTAACACACTGCTGTTAATCGTGATTATTTTATCGTGATTATTTTACCTCCATTATTTATACACAAACACACACACACACACGCATGCACACGGGCGGTACGCTATGCGGTCCTCAAACCTACGTCGCACCACCGATACGACCAATCTGTCTGACATACTGTATGTCATAGTGTCTAACTGCGTCCCTTTTGTGGCCATATATGGAGATCTCTGTATCTGTCAGTCCAGGTCCCTTTTATGCCCATTGATTTATTGCCAATCAATGCTGTGTAATTCTTGTCTAGGCTTTGTACAGCACTCAGAGAGAAAAGCAGACAATAATTCAGGCTGATTGATGGATGTATTGGTGGGTGGATAGATGTAATAAAAGATGAGTAGACAGGCTAAAGAGACAGCCGGATAGAATCCTGAACAAATAGGCCTGGTAGACATATTGACAGAAAGACTAGTAGACAGACAGCACAGTCAAGGTTGAATTCAGGGAAGGCCATGTACAGAGTGAGCATGCACTTCTGAAAGTGTGTGTGTGTGTGTGTGTGTGTGTGTGTGTGTGTGTGTGTGTGTGTGTGTGTGTGTGTGTGTGTGTGTGTGTGTGTGTGTGTGTGTGTGTGTGTGTGTGTGTGTGTGTGTGTGTGTGTGTGTGTGTGTGTGTGTGTGTGTGTGTGTGTGTGTGTGCAGGCTGAACTGGGCTGGGCTGGGCAGGATGCATTTAAAAAGCATTACATTTGGAGACAGCCTCATGACAGTCGTAGCAGAAGGCAGGAAACTCCTGGCTCACAACGTTGCTACAACACAGGCTGTGAGACATGGGAGTTGGCTTCTATCATTGACTCGTACTCGACATGTACTGGACTGTCTCAGCTGAAGCTGACTTGCTTCATCTGCTCTCTGCTGATATGTATCACGTTACACTGAAACATATACAATTTGATTCGTTTTATTCTGTTATACATATACTGTTTGTGGGAATACGATGAGCTGGGAAATCAGATTCAATTAGTCTGAACTGACCATGGCAAGTGGCCATTTTGCTTTGACGTCATACGCAATTAACCCCAGGGTGGCGTTTCCCACCCCCCAAGTACAATATCATAGAAGGTTCTTGTAATGCCAATGGCCCCACAACAAGAGCATGCCTCCACCACATGGTGGGGGGGGGTTACAATGAGGAGGAGGAGGAGAAAGACGTGGAGAAAGAGATCCAAATGAATGATCCTTGATCATTCATTTGGTGCCATGTCATTAGCTTTGTCCCTCTCCCCTTTGCCCTTTGCTCCTCCTTCTCTTTCTCCACCTCTTTCTCCTCCTCCTTGTAAACCTTCCCCCCCCCCCCCACACACACACACGCACACACCATGTGGTGGAGGCATGCTCTTGTTGTGGGGGCATTGGTATTACAAGAACCAGAACTAAACAGTATCACGACACACACCACACACTACACTGTGCTACAATGCACTTCTTACTACATGATTGGAATCAGGTGGGCAGAAATGTGACTGGCAAAGACACAAAGTTTCAATGTTACAAGGGCCTGATTTTAACATCCTCTTTCTTTCTTCCTTTTTTTCCCCACCAGCATGCCCCTCTTAAATCCATTTCCTCCTCTTCCTTGTGTTATTGGAATCAGGTGTGACAAGGGCACTCGCACTGGCTTCAGTGCCGTTTAAGACATTGATTTGTACACTATGTGTTTAATTTTTCATTGTTGTTTCAGTGATTGGCAAAGGCAAGATGAAGGTGTAAAATGTATGTTTTACTCCTCTCGTGTCTGGGATAATTCTCCTCATTTGTCTTTTAGTTGCAAAGGAGAAAAAATACTGATAGTGACACAGCTTACAAGAGTTTTGAGTGTGTGTCTGTTACACACTGACAGAGGTAGCCTACAGTGTTATACACAGTAACATCCTCAGTGTTAATTTAATTCTTAAAGAGGTGGTGCCATGTTTTTGCACTTTTTCTGTTTTTCATGTGTCTATGAGGTTGATAGAACTTCATTAAGCCCCCCGGTGGTGTTTTTATGGTGTTTTATGTCTTCTCTGACTATTTGGAGTTTCTTCCTGGAGGCTGAAACCTTGAGGGTCAAACGTGCCAATAGAGAAACAGCGCTTTAGTGACATCACAAAGCCATACCCTCCCCCTCATTATCATAACACAACAGGTGTGGGCATGAGGAGGAGGAGGGACTAGGACAGGTGGGTGGTGCTAAGGTGGTGGAGGAGGTGCTAAGGTGAGAACCAGGTATACTTAATGAACTGGTGGGTGTGTCTACATAAAAACAACATTTTAACACTTACTGTACACTTTCTTTTTGTTGAAAAAAATCCTTACATAATAATAATACCTTATGATCAGGTTTTAGGGTTGAAAAATATCATGACACTCCATCTTTAAGGTCCTTACACACCGGCGAATTTGCGAATATACGCAAAATTCGGACTCGTTCCGAATAATTAAAAGACGCTTTTTCGCTTCGCGAAACTGATGTGGACGCTTGCATTGACTTTATAAGGTTTTTAAAAAAAACGTATTTATTCGCATGAAGAATTCGCCCCGGTGTGTAAGGACCTAAAGGGTGTATATAAATGTAACCAAAGGGTCAACTTGGTTATATTTGTACACTCTCAGTTACAAATGGATAAATTAACACTGAGGGTTTAACTGTGTAGCAGGGTAGTGAGGCCAAATCACTTTATTCACAGGATCTGTTAAAGGTAGGACCTATAGCCAATTTCATTTGTAAACTTGTGAAAATGTTAGGATTCTGTAGAAACATACCACTTTCTTAACCAGATCAATGGATACAAATTGAGCCCAAACGCTGTGGAATATGACATCACACTGCTTGGTACGGTATGATGACACTGGTGTGATGTCATTGCTGGTGTGTTTGGTGTTCTGACACACTGCCCCCCCCCCCCCTCTCTCTCTCTCTCTCTCTCTCTCTCTCTTTGTATCTCCATGCTCCTGTCTTCTGATCTATCACTCTTCCTTTTGTGAATGAGTATAGAGGGATGCAGCAGCAGGGCTAGAGAGAGACGGAGAGAGAGGCTAAGGGTGAAAGAGAGGGTGGGAGAGAAACACTAAGTTCAGAAGGAAAAATGTGTGTGAGAGAGAGAGAGAGAGAGAGAGAGAGAGAGAGAGAGAGAGAGAGAGAGAGAGATATAGAGAGAGAGAGAGAGAGAGAGAGAGAGAGAGAGAGAGAGAGAGAGAGAGAGAGAGAGAGAGAGAGAGAGAGAGAGAGAGAGAGAGAGATGGAGATACACAACAGAAAGGCAGAGAGACGGCATAGCAATGAGCTTGGCTCAACTCATTGAGCTGATGTACTGGAGTTGAGCTTCTATGGCATGCTGTAAGATGTTCCACTGGCCCAGTCACACCAAACCTCTCTATGGTACACTCTCACTTTTTTATATCTTTCTGCACATCAGTCTTTGCATGGGACTGTGTGTACAGTACATGTCATGACGACCACAAATCAGATTTGTGATCTTTAACAGCATAGAGCAGATATCGGTGTGCTTTCTAAACAGGAAAAAGACATTTGTGTCTGGTTTTGTCCATGTTTTAGTCATTAGACCATTTGAACTGTGCCAAATACTTACTTTATCATTCAAGTCTCTCTCTCTCTCTCTCTCTCTCTCTCTCTCTCTCTCTCTCTCTCTCTCTCTCTCTCTCTCTCTCTCTCTCTCTCTCTCTCTCTCTCTCTCTCTCTCTCTCTCACGATCTTTCTCTCATCCATTCATGTCACACCTTCTTATTTAGCTCTCTTCCGCTCCACATATAGATAATACATGCTATTCATAGTGCCAGCTATTATCACAGATACTTAAACCAGAGAGATAAGCTGTAGTATGTGTGGTCCAAGCAAACATTCAGGAAGAAATGGAAGACAGTGTAATTAATGTGTACCATTACCATTAGCATGATTGAAATGCATTACATACAACTTCATTCTAATTGTTTTTGTTCCTTGGTTACAAGAAGTTGGTTTCTTTCTTAGTTCCTGGAGTTACGCCATAGAGTTATGCCATAGAACCAGTGACACATTACAGATTCACTTCATTCATCCCTGAGGGGACATTAAAGTATTACAGTAGCCAAGATCTTGTAAAAGCTGCAACGGTGTACAAGACACATAAAAATGTACATTCTCTCGTATCATTTATATACAGTCATCAAACCATGCAAAGACAGTATGACTTAAACCCTATATAAGATGTTGACCGGGGTCCCCCAGGGGTCTACTTGGTCCCCTCCTTTTTTCCCTCTACACAAAATCTCTTCACCAAAAATAGCCAATCTACAAGCTCGGCTGTTTTCACAAAATGTTCACCCCAGACTAGGGACATGTGGCTAAAGAAACAGTGAATTCTGGAATGTAAAAATTGACCTGTAAGGGTGGGAACTCAAAACCTCACTTACATAGTTCTGTGGCACAGCTAGACGTGCCACTTTTTTACAGCTGCCATGCTGTCATGCCCATGCATCATCAAGAATGAAATTTGACAACCCTGTGGGATTAATAGATTCAGGGTGTGTTGCAGTGGTTACTTTCAATGGTTACCAATGTGCCATACACAGGCTGCAAAGCAACATGTGGGACTTGTCTTCTCTGACCTAGTTGCTTGCGTAGTTCCCATGCATGCCCCCAAGGACTTCACATTAGAGCTAGCATGGACCCTCGCTGCGAGGAGTAATGGCACGTGAGACCCAGTGTAAGCCCTAATAGGCACCAGTCATGGAATGGCTTCCTCTGAATACACAGTAAAAATCCTCAGTGTTCATTTAGCCCTGATACTCTATGGATGTACCCAAATTGACTCTTATTGGTCAATTTTGATACATCTGTAAAGTCTCAGAGTTACAAATCGAAAAAATGAGGAGTTTACTGTGTAGTGCCTTTTGCGCTCAGTGGAAGAGCCATGCGGTGATAATGATTAGGGTGAGTATGCGAAGTTTAGTGTGCTTGTATCCTGTAAGACTGCACAGTACTACTGCACATGTCATCTGTGCCAACATAAACTTTCTATCTTGTGATGTGTTAGTAATTAGCTTGTTAGTAATTAGCTTGATGTTAAAAAACACATGTTTATCATTGGAAGGTCTGGGTGTTTTTCAAAATCAGGCTACTGAAAATGTAAATGTTTAGGCAAGTTGTCTACAGAAAACGGACAGTCTGCTCACCATACTGTTAGCGTACAGTACTAAATATCACACTAATAGGGGCCAGCCATGGATTGGAATGCTTTCCTCATCAAGCACTGAGCAGTATACCGAGCCTTGCCCAGTAGAGGAACTCCCTACAGGGCTGAGATTAGAGACACTGTCTGTATTAGTTTGTGTCTGGGCTAGTCGGTGTGTACATAGACAGAAGGACTACACATGTGTGCTGGCTATGCACAGTAAGCTACATGTGGTGTATGTTTGTAAGTGTACATGATACTTCTACCGGCTAGAGATGGGAGCTGCTGCAGGGTGGTATAGCCACTGTGGTGGTAGGCTACTTGCATATTCTATCAGTTCTAACTTAGCAGAATATGTTTTTTTCCCAATAATTATTTTGGGTGTTGAGCAGCAGGGCTGCATTCAAAAAGCCTTTAAGTATAAGAAAAGTGTCTCTTGGTCTCGATGGCAATGAATGACAGTGAAAAGTGCAATAACTCTTGTACTCTGCACTATATGCACTTTCTTTGCTCCGAGTGTAAGTTTTTCACATGTACCTAAACAGTGCATCTAAGTGACAATAAAGTGAGTTCAAGACAAACTAAGTCCTATTAATACTCCTTCACAAAAAGGTTAATACAATTAAGGAAGGCTAGTGACCTGGGTGAGTGGTCATGGGTTTGAATCCCCAGACCTGGACTTCATCTGCATCAGGTGCACTCCCAAATGATCATTGCAATGGAATCATTGCAACAGCAATAAGAGTGAAACACAGGAGAGGTAAGAGTAAGAGTCTGTAACCAAACCAAGATGGTAAGAATACATAATAAATAAAAGTAAAGAATAAAATAAAATATTGACTTCTTTAGATTCTGACACTATCCACTGGGTAGCTGAATGAATGCGTTAACATATATGGACAGTAGGCCTACTGTCTATCAATACATATGTCTAAATGCACAGTCTATCAACAGTGAATGTATGAATGAATATGGATGGATATACGGTATGTATACAGACTATCAACAGTGAATAATATGAGAATGAATACATACAGTGTAAACCGTGTGAGTGTACGTATATCGTCTCTGTCGGGTGGAAACCTCATATGTACAAATCTGTTACTTTTCACGATTCAAATTCAAAAATAGCAAAAGTAGCAGAACTACAAGCTCAAAACGCCTCGCTTCGCGCTACGTTTCGAGCTTGTGGATCTGCTACTTTTGATGCTTTTGTGTGACGCTGTAGTATGATCAAGTAGGAAATTAATTTACGAAAAAACACAAAAGATTTTGAATATGGAGATAGGAGGTTTCCGCCCGACAGCGACGATAATGCTGAAGAGTTTCCAAGACAGTAGGAAGTAGATAGCAGGGGTAGGATAGATAGATATGTGTCTGAAATGCCTAGACATCCAACTCACAGATGGCCATTCCTTGTGTGGGTTGTTCTCATGTGCTGAGCCAGCAGAACAAACTCAAATTGAGTGTTCACACAGTACAGAAGGCGGAAGGAGAGAGAGAGGGCATGTTAACCACTTAAACCCCATGCATCACTATTCTGAGGGGAACATTAGCCAAAAATAGGCAAATTTCCAGCAACGAGATTTGGTGTAAATCGAGGGGGGGAAAGAGTGCAGTTCAACTCAGGTCCATTAAGTGGTTAACAGAGTGGGATACACAGCTGTTAGTTTTCATGGCGTAGGGGTCATCTAAGGACCATCCACATGTAGGCATTTTATGAATGGCTGACCCTGTGCTTGAATGGGCCGCATTCATATTCATAAATAAATATGGAAAGTGTAGGAATTGTGTGTCATATCACACTAGGACAGACAGCATAGAAGACACACACAGGAAGAGAAAGTGTGTGTGTGCGGGCATGCGTGCATGTGTGTGTGTGTGTGTGTGTGTGTGTGTGTGTGTGTGTGTGTGTGTGTGTGTGTGTGTGTGTGTGTGTGTGTGTGTGTGTGTGTGCGTGTGCGTGCGTGCGTGTGAGAGAGAGGGGCGGGGGGGGGGGGGGGTTGCAGACAGCCTCTCACCTCTTTGTGCATTAACATCAGATGAAAATATAAGCCACAATATAACAATATAAGCCATACAGCAATATGACTGGCATGCTCAGTTTGTACAGTAGGCATCAAATTACAGCAAGCCCCAAATGTCGAAATGCAGCCTTTCCATTGGTTCAAACTTATCCCCGCGAATGACGTATGCCATGTGCAGTACTAACGTTTAATCTAATGGGGATAATGAAAGACAGAGAAAAGTGGATCGGATGCAACATCATTTCAGTGCAGTATTGTAGTACACCACAAATTAGAGCGGATGTCATCCAGATTTTTCCCTTAACACACATGATTGCACCAAATCAGCCATAGCTCTGTTTGAATGAAGTCTAGGCTACTACTCTCAAGCAGACAGTGGGTAAAGGTAGCTTACCTAGTTGTCAGAGTCAATATGTATGCATAGACTAATCTTTTTCTTTAGCTTTTAAGTTTAGAAAGTGTAGAGAAAACTTGCTGGGTAAGTTCACATTTCTCCAAAGCGCAGCGCCAAATGAAGACTGACACTTGGCGTGCGTCCACATTTTCAGCATCACTTAAAGCCCCATTTGGAACCTCTCCCTCCGCTGTATAGCTCCAAGATGAGGTTCCACTGCTTCGGGTGCCGGCAGAGTGCGACACCGGCAAAAATGGCCCAATATTGTAGATTGTTACCTTTTTCTGCACATCGTATCAACAAAGTAAAGTTCGTCTGCCCTACTCTCAGTTGTTTAATTTTTTTGCGGTCAAGACATTTTTACCGACGGGTTGAAACAAGCATTGAAATTGCTTTTTTTAGTCAGCCTGTGGCCAGTCAACCCCCGTCCGCATGCGCTGTACTGCTCCCGTTAAGGTTGCATTGGGAAAACATGCCACAGACTGACTAAAAAAGCGATTTAAACGCTTGTTTTAACCCGTCGGTAAAAATGTCTTGGCCGCTACAATTGTAAACATCTGAGAGCAGGGGGAGGACCTTTACTTTTTGGATACGATGTGCGGAAAAGGGTAAGAATCAACAATATTGGCCACCGTTCGCCGGTGTCGCAATCTGCTGGCACCCGACACAGTGGGACCTCATCGGAGAGCGGAGGGAGAGGTTCCAAATGGGGCTAAATATCACTCAGCCTTTGAATATTGAACACCGTGAAAAAAGGACAGCAGGACTTAAGAAATAAATGTTTAAAAAAAGGCTAAACGTTTTTTTTTTCTTTCATTGGAGAGAAGCCATAGAGTCAAAGAAAAAACATGCATTTTCAAATCAAATAGTTAAACATTTTAGGGAGATTCCATCGGGTGCATTTATTCTAAACTCTTAAGACTTATATGTGAAATCTTAGCACTTTAATTACCTCCCCTCCACACAGCAACCTTGCTGAATTGATTGTAGTGAATGAACTGGTGTCATGTTTGTCATCATCATGTCAAAGTGTGAGACTATAGTGGTGTGTTCTACCTTTGAAACAGCTGTGGTCCGCTCGGTCCGTCCTTGACCAGGGATGCGGTCAGTCAGTCACCTCCTCCTGCGTCTCTTACAGCGCTCGGCTTGCATGGAGAAAACTTCTCGACAAAGTTTCAGAAGACACCTTTATGAGTCTCATGAATCCTCTCCAAGTGATGATCCTCATGTGGAATAAAAATAAAAAGTTTGTGCACGTTCCCACAAGTGGTTGAATGGTTGACAACTTTAAAAAAAAAAGCTGTGTTTCATGTGCTCCTTCTTTTAACTTGTCTGTTTGCACACGTTAACTATGCAACGCATGCATGTTAGATGTTTGCACACACGCATCTTGTCAGTCAGCTCTGGCACCATGCGTACAGAAAAACATGTAAAAAAATTGCATTAATTAAAAAAAAAAGATGTCCCAGGCTTTGGCAGTTTCATACATATATTGAAAGAAGGAAAAAAAAGTAGCCTATATGACGGGGAAAAAAATCTATACAACAAACACCGGTTCACTCAACTTTGGCCGTGTCATTTATTAAAATAATAAAAAAAGAAAATGACAAATTAACTATTATATCCAGTAGTCACTTCACTTTTCTTTTTCTTTTTCTTTTTTTAAGTTTGAAGGGGCGTGTAGGCAGGCAATTCAAGTTCCCCCAGCAGCATCCATCCATCCAGGTTAGGCTACAACACAGAGCGCACTGGAGTGCCCAAAACTCTCTCTTCTTGTCTGTGTTGTAGCTGATGTCTAATTCCTTCCAGACGGCGGTGTGTTGCTGCCTCGTTTATGCTTCCTGCGGCTTCCAAGCCCCTTTACCGGCCTGCAACAGATTGGCGACTTGTTTTAATAAGGGGGGAAGGTTTGGGGCTGAGGATGAGGAGGAGCAAACACCCAAAACCACGCTCCTTCTTGAGGAGGAGGGAAGGAGAGAGAGTGACAGAGGAGAGGACACACACACACACACACACACACACACACACACACACACACACACACACACACACACACACACACACACACACACACACACACACACACACACACACACACACACACACACACACACACACACACTTATTCATTCAAACTTATTGGGTACAGATGGAGGAGAAGGAGAGGGAGGCGAACTCCTCGTCCCCTCATTCAATTAAGGGGCATCATGACCGTGTCTGGTCGTTAATTATCCCGAAGCAAATACATTCACACGTATACGCTGGCTTTTAAATCTTCTTTTTTTCTTCTTTTTCTTTTAGGTTTTATTTTGATGCGATCCTGCAACGTCCGAACAAACTACGGGGCTACCTATTCTCAGTTTAATGTAGCCTATAGATAGATGGCTTGCCTCGCCTATATCGGTTATTTAAATAACACAACAGCCAATTTAATATAAACGAAGCGAAAACAAACGGCCAAATCTTCAGCACAAGAAATAGGCCTAGGTATTGCCGTGTTGGCTTTGGTGATGATGGAATGTTAGTTATTTCATTCATTCATTCATTTTGGCGCACTTCCGACATTTGACCAGCAGGTAGCGCCATATAATATATAACAGTGCTAAGGCTCTGCTGTACCAGCAGTGTTATATCTATGTAGAGACTGCTAAAAGGGAAATCCCACCAGATTCAGAACTTACACTGTGTCTATGACCATGGACTCCCATAGTTTGTGAGTTCTCACAACGAAATGGGCTGAACCAAATATATGTTTTCACCTCCATAAAGTCACCATGCGTACTGTCCACTGTAGGTTACTCAAAGTTATTCAGAACTGCACAGCTCCAGGATTTGTCTCTTGATTACATGAAGAGGGCTTATTAGCCCACTGGTTTCTGGAGTCCCCCCCCCTCCAGGATTATTCCAGTATGGTACCTAACAGCTCTTGTAACACCTATCTGTGTTGCATCCTCATGAGGATGCAACACAGATAGGTGTTACAAGAGCTGTGTTTGACACTTTGTTAAACCGTGCTTGACAACCATGATTTATGAACAACGCATAGCCTACACATTTTCCTGGAAACTATAAGGTTATTCTCAAGTCCAAACGTCTTATTTTGTTTAGCACTGACATGACATGTTTCAAAGATCCAAAAGTTGATGTGCAACCTTGCAAAACATCATATTCAGAATGCATGTATGCAGAAGCTGAGTTGATGAATAGCAATGCAAACCATATCACATGGTATGCATTGTATGAAAGCCCCTAGTGGGCTCCAGTTGTTTATGTATTGGGCAGTGAAACACATGGCCTCTAATCTCTAGTGGGTCCCTGACTCTACGAGACATTGAAGGACATTATTGTCAAAGAGGCCACAGTATTGTTTGTGGCCATTTGACTCCACTCCCCTTTGCGATTTACTTTTCACCAACTCATTTCCTCAACTATTTATTTGAGTAAGGAAATATGTAATGACTTTCAACCCTAAAGACTTCCAGGCTTTGAGTATAGAGTTAGGACTGTCTAGAGTATACATGTAGAAAAAAGAAGGGAATTAAACCATCTTGAGAGTCAATGTGGCATGTGCCATCACAAATGTGTGTCGGATGTCTGCTTTATTGCGGAGGGTGTAAGGGCTGATCTGGCTCCAATCTGATCTCAATTCTTTCTTCTGTTTCATGGTTATGACTTATGAGAGAAAATTGTGACACACAGGCAAAAAGCATCAGAATAGCAGCAGAATGGCTAGATTTGACTATAGTTCTGTAACTCCATAGCATATTGTTTGGTAATCTAAGAATGCAGATGTCATAGTTTGAGAATGAAAAACCCTCATATCAGTAAGGTAGCTATGGCCACTGACTTACAGTATCTGGTCAATGTATTCATATTGATTTCAAAAGGTAGTGTCTCACACCATGTGCATTGACAATAATATCAAAATGTTCATTCTATGAGCCCTATGTCTTCTAGTCTCTATAATGGTCAGGGAACCTTAGTATTGTGTTGAAGAGTATATGAAGTTATCCAGGGAGGTAACAAGGCCCAAGCCCATGTTCACGAATCATTTCACAGTGCTGATCTGTGGTTTGTTTTTCTTCTGCCATATGAGTCCAATATTGCAGCATAATTCTGAACACAAGTCATCTGCCATTCAACGAAAGAGCTGAGGTGGTCAGTGAGTGACAGAGGAGTTTTTATTGTGAAGAGGTGAGGCAGGATGTTTTATTTTCCAAACTGAAGACCTGCTGTAAATGAAGGATCAATAGGAATATTTTTTCTCCACACTTGTGTTTTTAGTTTGTACATGAAGGCAATGGTAACCCTAGTTTATGAACAATAATGGATGCAGCTGAACAAAGGCAGATCACAACAAATACACTGAAATGCTGGAAGCAACAGAAGAACCTGCTCAATTCTCACAATCTGATAGTAAAACGGCGGATGTAACACATCAGTAATGGGAAACATGCCTCATGTCCTATTATTATTATCAGCTGTTTTTGTTGCCAATACATTGTTTATCTTTGAGTGAGGGAGGAGAAGGTACAGGTGTGTGAGTGGACTTGAGAACACTGCAGCCAGCTGTCTTTTCTTGCCTTTATCTTGGCTTAAGTGTTGTTGTGTGTCCAATGTCCATGTGTGCGTGCGTGTGTGCGTGCCTGCGTGCGTGTGTGTCCTTACATGTGTGAGAGAGCACACTGAAGGAATGTGAATTCTGTGTATACAGTGTTCTTGTCTGTGATTTCTTTGAAGTTCAGTACTTCAATTCCAATCTTTCATCACTTCTTTGGAGAGTCAGTGTTTGAATCAACCTCTGGGCCAATTATTGTCTAAAGCTTTTTTGGCCCTCACCACTGTCAGAGTTGCCCATCTCAAACAATGGCAGAAATGAACAGCCTCAACTTTGTCTTTATCTTGTTTTTTATCACCCTCCATTTGCTCACCTCCTTCTCATATATTCTCTTTTCAAGTTGGTTCAAAATTCTGCCTGGTTTAAACGTTGTAAAGTGTATTGAGACTGTAATAAAATGTGATTTAAAAAGAAACCTTTTCTTTTTTCTTGATCTGAGAATATAGTCCAATAGTTTGTGACCAGCACTGAACCTTCCGCATCCTAACCACTTCTCTAGATCCTCTAAACTTGGTCAACTGGACCTGAGTTGGCTCTGTACCACTTTTTTCCATCTACACAAAATAGCCTATTTTGGCTAATGGCCCCCAGAATATAGATGCCGGGGTTTAAGTGGTTAAAGCCAATATGATTTTCAGAGTTTTGTTGCATGGCTGGGTGGGTTTAAATCATCACTCCACTTTGTCAAGTTGAACCACAACCACAAATCATTGACTGGCATGCTCCATAAGGTGTGGCTGGAGGGCGTGAAATCCTGTTTCTTGACAGCTCAGTCAGAAACCCAAGCTAAATGGGACCGTTGATTGAATGTCAACATCGGGTCTTGTGCCCTGTGGGATTGTCAGAGACACATACTTGCATGTTGGTACAAACACAAATACTCGCACGTACGTACGCACGCACGCACGCGCACGCACGCACACACACACACACACACACACACACACACACACACACACACACACACACACACACACACACACACACACACACACACACACACACACACACACACACACACACACACACACAGGAGGTAAGCTACCATGTTAAAATTTACAATTGAACATATGGCATTTAGCAGATGCTCTTCCACAGCAACTTCCAAAGTGCAAGGTCAGAGTAGTAGGTGCCATGAACATTTGCCAAACAACACCAGGGTAGGGGGTGGTCAAGAGTGCTCAAGGAATATAGTGCAACAGCAGTGTAGGGTAAGTGGTCATGGAGTAGTGCAACAGAAGGGCAGGGATAACATCTTTGCGTTGGCCAACCTGGAAGTTACCTTGTACCATGGATTCCTATCAGATATATTCAGATATATCAGATACTCCAATGGAATGTTTGCATGGATTTGGGATCTATTTAACAACAACAGCTAAATCTGTGGCAAATAAAGGCTTACTATACACACTTTTGCTAACAAGATCTTTGCAACAAGATCATCTCCGCACAAGCAATTATAGAAGTGTAAAAATATCAGCTTCAAACTTCATGGTTGAGTTATTAATGGGTGTAATTTATGCTCACAAAACGTGAAAATCTTAAATTTATGTTAACCACAGACAGATTTTTGGAATAAATCAAAAACTTCATGGGGAAAAAAACATTGGAAGTCTTGTGAGGGAACTCAATGCAAACTCACTTCCGGGTTTTAGGACTGTAGCACTCACACTTTATAGGACTACAGTAGAACAAGGAGTAAGTATGTTTAGGTTAACAAGTGAGCAACATACCAGGCCGCATTCTAAATGTTATAGGCTCACAAGAACACACACAGCCTGTCTTTTAATTCTTCCTCTTTCCATCTCTGTCTCTCTCGCTCTCTCTCTCAGACACAGACAGACACGCACGCACGCACGCACGCACGCACGCACTCACGCACGCACGCACGCACGCACGCACGCACGCACGCACGCACGCACGCGCACACGCACACACACACACACACACACACACACACACACACACACACACACAGAGAGAGAGACATTCTCGCTCTTCCTAACAGAGAGTGTCACTCCAACAGCAAGAGTCCAATTGGTACCATGTGTCTCCCCTCCACATACATGACAACCTCCTCTCTATGATTTCCTCACATCTCTCCAGAGGGCTGTATGTTAAGCTGAGATTTTCTTGAATTTAGCTAAATTGGAAAGTAGTCTTATCCCCCCCAAATCCACAAAATGCAATCAGTCATCAGGAAGGAATAATATTTAGGGAGGGCAGAATCTAAACCCTCTGCCTCATCAGAAAGCAGTAAATCTGACATGTCCCCATTGGTTTGTCGTAGATGCAGATACAGGAGAGAATGTTGCTCCAAAGTCAACATCAAAATATCTTGTTAGCATTGCTTGTGTGTGGCCATAGCTAAATGGGTAGAGAAGCCGCCTGGGAAACAGGTCCGAGGTTTGGTTCCCAGCCCCAGCAATGTGTCGAGGTGTCCCTGAGCAAGACTCTAACTGCTCTCTTTTTTTTAAAAGCTTTTTGTTTGATTGATGCAAGAACATAGGTTCTTGGTAACTCTCTGTTCTGAGGAGAGGACCAATTATATGATACAGTATGGTTGAAAATGGGTGAAGTGCTCCTTTAACTCTCCTCCTCTCTACTGTCTCATGCTGTCTTTGTAAGAAACCTCTTGCCTCAACATCAAATTAACACTGATTTGGCCTAATTCTAATTGAACAATTAGGCTACATTTCTCCCAGGTGTCTTATGACTGGGACTAAACTAGATGTTGGATTTGAAATGTCAAAATGCATGTTACCTTTCCAATCATATGCAGAATAAAACAATCAGCTTTTGTGACATATTTCTGAAACAATGGCGTTTTGTCAGGTCTTTGGCTTGACATAATAATGCCTAGATGTTATGGATATGCATTAGATGCATTATATCCTACTATGATTAAGCAAACCTCTGTCATCACAGGGAACCTCTGTCATCAAAGGGAACCTCTGTCATCAAAACCTGTTCAGCAGTTACGGCTGCCGAGTGCTGACCATGCATGGCCACTGCCATACGCTGCAAACTTATAACGACTTTCATTTAGAGCCTGTCTCCACACACACTGCGTTTTATGAGGGGGAGGGCGCTTTGGATATCATCTTCATAGCACTAGCACGCAGATTCACATGTGCAATGTTTGAATCCAGGTTGTGTTGTTATTGGATGGAATATTTCTTCTCTGAGCGACACACACACGTACCGTGCATGTTTACAAACGGGCACACGATCATAACCTTTTCTGTGGCTAGCTGAAAAGGTAAGAGAAGCGTACATCTTTGGCAAGAGATGGTATATTCACATGCGGCTGCATAAGAATGGGGAGACCCGGTTGGAATGTTTGTTGTCTGGGCGTAGCGCACGGATAAGCGTGTGTGTTTACAAACGATCGGACATACGATCATAATGGATATACATTTTTTGTGACCTGTTGAAAGGTTAAAAAAAAAGAAAATTGTTGGCAGTGGGAAAACACAGCCAGAAATAAATCTGGCAGTGAATGAGTTAAGACAGTCATGAAGACCGACTGAACATGAATATGATGTTTACTGGTCCCTCTGAATGTTTTTTTCAGTTTTTTTTAAAAGACAAACAAGATGTCAAAAGTATATTATTATTATGAGAGTATTGTAGTGCTGATGTGTCGAGAAAAAATAACAAGCACAAAAATATCTCTGCAGTTTACTTTACTATTGCATTGAACACACACGCACACACGCACAAATGCACACACTGTACACAGACACACACCCTTCTCTTCCACATGGGAAGACAGTTGACGTGGATTGGTACTGGTAATGGGTAGACTTGACCTTTGAACCCTTGCAGGAAAGCACCATCCTCCCTCCTCCTCCTGTCTCCGTCCCTGAGGCACCGGCTCATATTTTCCACTGTGCCATGATGTCCCTGGCTAGGCTGCTATCACCGGTGTCCGAAAAACACATTCATTTGTACACACACACATACTATGCAGAGTTACAGAGTGCAGAAACATACACATACAAATACACAAGTATATACATAAATTCACACACATGCATGCCAATGCATTCTCACACCTGTTGCGTAAAACGGGTGACGTTGGGACTGGATTTGACCATGCGGCACCTGTTTGTTGTGGATGATTTACATTTCTCTGCCTATGGGTATGCAACTCCAACGGCACTGAGTTGGCACATTTCCACCGCTCATAACAGCCACTCACTCGCCTAACGGCTCGCTCACTGATTAGAAGTTCACAACACATGGCCGATGCAACATGCTGTGAGCCATCTGATATTTTTGGCATACGACGGTGACAAACTGAATGGTTAACTAGAAAAAGTGCTCCTCGGAGCACAGGTCTCCGCCAGGTCAGGTAGGCTATTGTGGCCTCCTGGCGGCGCTATAATAGGCCAACGTGAAAAGGGTGCCATTTCTTCTTAGGCCTTGCAGGACAATCGGACACTGACTGCATTCATGATTTGAGGCATTTTGTTAAAAACATTTGTTTCTCTAAATTAGATCTGTTGGTGGCGCTATAACAGGCCAATGTTAAAAGGGTGGCATTTGTTCCTCAACATAGTGTGAATGTGCGTGCAAAGTTTGAGCGCAATTGGACGCTGCGTTCATTATTTGCGGAATGTTCAAAACAAGCCAATAATGCAAACTTTAGATGTCAATCTTAGCCAATCAGTATGGAATATGAAAAATCAAACACATCCGTCGTGATCACATGACTATAGAGATCATGTGTACCGATTTGCGTGAAATTTGGATAAAATTGGAAGGAGTAGTATAATAAAAATTGTTTTACATAAGTCGGCCTCCTGGTGGCGCTATAAAAGGCAGATGTGAAAAATGCAGGGCAAAGGTTTTTCCTTGACCTCTAGGGAGTGTGCATACAAAGTTTTACACAGATCGGTGCAGTTATAGGTAAAAACACGAATCGGCCTGTTATAGCGCCACCATGAGGCTAATTTGACAAAATTCAAATGGTAGTTCTTCCTCGGCGTAATGGGACTGTGCGTGCAAAATTTCACGGAAATTGCATGCTGTGTTCATGATTTGAGGCTTTTTGTTCAAAACGGAGCACTCCTGCAAACTTTGGAAGAATTTTTTTGCCAATCAGGATGGAATATGAGAAATCTGAAAGACCCGTTTCGTTTAATGACTATAGAGATAATGTGTACCAAAATCTGTAGGAGTACTGTCAAAAAATGTGTTTTGTACAAATCGGCCTCCTGGTGGCGCTATAAAAGGCCCATGAGAAGAATTTGGGGCAAAGGTTCTGAATTGGCATCCAGGGAGTGTGTGTGCACAGTTTCGCTGCGATCAAGCCAACGGTGCCAGAGATTAGCTGGTCACAGACGGACGGACACACGGACACAAGGACGGACGGACGGACGGGGTGGAAAACATACTCTCTAGCCATGCCTTTCGGCCTGGTGGAGACAATAATTGCCATGCAAAGAGCAGAACACTGAGAGAGAGAGAGAGAGAGAGAGAGAGAGAGAGAGAGGGAGATAGAGAGATATAGAGGGAGATAGAGAGGGAGAGGAATGATACACACAGCAGTGTAGAAGTAGCAGGAGAACAGTGGAGAGAGAGAATTGAAAGGCATACAGGATCCCAACTTTTGACATTTTTCTTTCGTAGAGTTTGAGTGTTCACACTGTATAGATATTTGTTTATGAGCGGGATAAACTTAGTGTGTGTGTGTGCGTGTGCGTGCGTGCGTGCGTGCGTGCGTGCGTGCGTGCGTGCGTGCGTGCGTGCGTGCGTGCGTGCGTGCGTGCGTGCGTGCGTGCGTGCGTGCGTGCGTGCGTGAGAGTGAAAGAGAGAAACAAGTACGTCTAGGCTAGACGGCGATGCCCTACCCTGCAAATTGTTTTTACTGTTTCCATAGCAATCTCTATGACCAGACCACCGTGACGAATTAGTGAAGTACTTTATACGTTTTAAGGGATAATTCTCTCCATACGTGTCTCTCTCTCTCTCTCTCTCTCTCTCTCTCTCTCTCTCTCTCCCCTCCCCCTCTTTGTATGCTGTTTCATCTTTCTCCTTTCATTTTCCGTCTTTGTGTCTGCATCACTCTTCTCTTGCTTCTTTCCATTCTTCTCCCTCCCTCCGTCTCCACTTAACTCTCTGCCTTCCTCATCTCTGCTTGCCTTATTTTCCTCCTCTACTGTACAGTACCTCTCACACACTGCCCCCCCCCCCCCCCCCACACACACACACACACACACACACACACACTCACACTCCTCATCCTGTGACAAGCCCTCTCTCACTTAACCCTCCAAAACCCCACCCCCATCCCAAAGTCTCCCTCTGATGTCACAGTGTGCGCTGGGTGTTCTTTGAGGTCACGCAGACCTCTGGGCCGCAGGCTGTGAGAGTTAAGTTGACAAGTATTCCATCATCACAGTGTCTCACAGGACAATGAGCTGCATTTACCAACAGCTCCATATGTTTGCAATGTGGAATAGACAGGGATATTCGGGGCCAAGAGGCTTGCAGTTCATACATGCCATATTCTTTTTGTGAGAACCTTATACCATGTCATTGGTGGTTTGAAATGCTTTTTGAAAGTAAATGTTACCACAGGATAATGAATAAATATAGGCAGAGTGGAGTTTGTAGTGTGCGTGTGCGTGTGCGTGCGTGGCGTGCATGCACCCTAGAGCCTGACCGACGCCACATTGTTGGGTCCAATGCCAGTCTAGATATTGGAGAGTCCTATACCATTGATTGGTGATTTTAGATTGATTTAAGTTTGTGTTTGTGAATATTTAACTTATAAACAAATAAATAATTACAAATAAGCAAATAACTTTTTGATAGATACAAATGTGAATAAAGTATTAAACCTTCAATATATGCCAAGAACACTTAACTTTAATTATATTCTACTTTTCTAAGTAAAAATACAATACACAAATTGAACTTTTCTTTATTTAACCAATTAAGCTCTACTGAAAGATGTTTAAAAATTGTTGATCTACAAGCTCATAATGCGTCGTAGATCAACTATTTTAGAATGTTGTTTTAAAATTTGGGACACATCGGCAGCTAAATCGCCTATACAGATGACGTCAAAAATGTCGAGTAATGGCAGATATATCAGCCAAACCGATCGCGGTCTGGCTGTGTTTGTCTCTGTCAAAAAGGGGGACAGTGTAGCTGTCTGTTGGTTTTGTTTTGAAATTAGACATTTTGGATGCAATTGACCGTACTCTAATGATCTTGCCCAGTGTTAGATCATCTAACCATGCCTTACTGATATGTCTAAAGTAACCCAGCATTGTGCCCTGGCAGTCTCTGTTTTTTGCATGATGTTGTTGTCCTTTGAAGTTAAATCATACAACAAAAGGGTTAAGATTTCACTAGTATGATCTAGCATCTTTTTCTAATTCACATGAATTAGAGGAACTCTTCATCGATTATGTTGATTGGTGACAGATGGTAAACAGATGGTGATGGTGAATCAGTGATGTCTCCATCTATTAAAAAATAAAACTTTCTTTTTTGATGAATGCATGCAACAGAATCAGTGTGTTATTTATGGTCAGGTACCCATGTTAAAATCATGTGTGTTTGGAACATCGGAAAGAATCATTGAGACAAACTTGACGTGTATGATTCAGTTAACCATGTGTACCCTAGTGTCCCTATTCTTGGGTGAACATTCAGCCAAAACAGCAGATATAGCCTGCTGTTTTCGGCAAAGAGATTGGGTGTAGTTGGGAAAAAAGGACCAAGTATAGAGCCCTGTGGGGACCCAGTCAAATGTATGAGTTCATATAGGGTTTAAGTGGTGACTGTTTCCACTCTTAGAAAAAGTTAACTGGAATGTATCCCCTTGAAGTCAATTCATGCTTTGAGTGACAAGTGTTGAACAACACTGATAGCATCCCCAGAAAAGGTAAACAAGGAAGTGAATGTAGTCTTGTGCATCTCCGTGGTAACAGAGCTTACTTCATCTTCCCAACCAATCAGAGTTTGCACTTTATAAAGCATCTGCGACCATTCATCTTCTCGTGACACGTTTTTGTCATTTTTACAACTATTTCACTTGCCAACTACCCACCTTGAATCTTGATCAACTTAATGTTTTGACACTTGAGGCTAATAATAATAATAATACATACAATTTATATAGCGCTTTTCTAGGTACTCAAAGTCGCTTTACAGAAGCAAGATAAAAAACAACTTAAAACAAAAGAAAAATAGTGGGTTTTGATTGTGATTTTAAATGTGGTGAGGGTGGGGGTGAGCTGGGAGTGAGTTCCACAGTGAGTCGGGCGGCCGCCGAGAAGGCCCTGTCACCCCAGGTTCCGGGAGTGGACGTGGCGTTTGATGAGTTCAGAGAGGTAGCGGGGGGCCTGGTTGTTGAGGGCTTTGTAGGTGGTGAAGTAATTAGTATTTTGAAGTCAATTCTGTGCTTGACTGGGAGCCAGTGGAGGTCACGGAGGACAGGAGTGATGTGGTCCCTGGCTAAGAACACTGTATGGGAATCCGCTCTCTCTTTTTATCATACAGATTCGTACTTTCTACCCAATTTACATTTGCAAAATCATTGCATGAGATATAGTATTTAATCTATTAATAATAAAGGAACTGTTGCTACTGTACAAAACCTATTGACGTGTCCCAGACAAAGTTAGGATCAGCCTTTGGTGTACATCACTGGTACTCAGAAAACATTTATGTAATAAATGGTAAATGGTGTATTTATATAGCGCCTTTTATCAAAAAGCACTTAACAATGTGCATTACATTCACCCAGTCACACACCGATGGTGGAGGAAACCATGCAAAGCACTAACCTGCTCATCGGGAGCAGTTATGGGTTCAGTGTCTTGCTCAAGGACACCTCAACACTAACCCGCAGGGTGGAGCCGGGGATCGAACCGGGAATCTTCCATTTCCTGAGCGGCCGCTCTAATGTACCTCCTGATCCACTGCCACCACTAATTATAATAATAAAAACCCATGTATTCTCATTTATCCATGTGTAATCATTGAACAATGAAACAATATATTATTTAGCATGTTTCAATTTGTTGGAAGCCATGAACAAAAAAAACAAAAGAAAGACCATTCAAGTGAAAGGTCTTCTTTAAAGGTCTTCTTGTCACCTATGGTGAATCCTGACTTATCACCCTTACAAGACTTGTGTTCTGTTGTGGTCCATCCTTCCTGGACCCTTACGAGTGAAATACAACAGGAAGAGCCACCGAACGCTATACCAGGCTTAATCTGATAAAAGTGACTCAAGTTGTGCAAACAAACACATATATGCACTCACGCACACACAGATGCACGCACACACACATCAGACAAACAGAACACCCCTTTCAACGCACTCATACAACCCGAGACCCTTGGAGGTCACGGTGCTAATCGATGGCCCTCGGTGAATCAGGAAGTCCTATGGTCGTTCTTTAGAGCTTCACGTCCTCCTTAAGCTGTCCTCTGCTCTGCTTCAAAGAGAAGCCATTACCAACCCCTGTTCACTAATGGTTTTACTCAGGGGACTAAAGTGGCTTTTATCTGAGAGCTAAATGACTGCTGTTAGTCACAAATGCCCCCCCCCCCCCCCCCCTCCCGAAACAGTTTTCAGCGTGACTTCAAAACTGTTACTGCAGTCCAGATGGAATGGCTGTTTTTACACATTGGACCATCAAAAGGTTACTGTTTGTCACTAACGCCATGTCCTTGTGTTGTGTTTTCACATAAAATGGCTAATGTGACATGTTGAATAGTTTTCTAACCAATATTCTCACTTATTGTCTGTTGTGTAATACCCATAATCTTGTTGTGTTTTAACCACATGGACCACATGTTCAATAGTTTTCTAACCAATATTCTCACTTATTTCAGAAATAAATGGCTGTTGTGTAATGTCTATCTTGTTGTGTTTTAACCACATGGACCATAGCGGCCCTGTTCTGTCTATTTAACTCAATAACTAAATCTAGATAATTAAGTGAATATCACTGTAATAGCTATACCAATGTTTAACCTAACTTAACTGATTTATAATTATTTTATAACCGATGAGCAGGTTGGTGCCTTGCATGGTTTCCTCCGCCATCGGTGTATGAATATTTGTGTGAATGGGTGAATGGCACAATCAATGTACAGCGCTTTGGATAAAAGCGCTATATAAATGCACCATTTATATCAGTAAAACACATTATGTACTGCTCAATTCAAGTTTGACTCTATTCAGAAAAGTGATGACATCATGATTAATTTTTTCTATAACACCAAATATCAAATATTTCTAAAAAAATTAACTCTAAAATCAGTTTGTAAACCATTTACAATTATGCAGTGAAACACTGTCTTTTCTTGGGAAATGAGCATGATGACGTTTTTCACGGACAGCAATGGGCATTGAAGAGAATATTAAAAGCATACAAGTAAAGTGTGCTGGCTCCTGTTATGATTGTCACAATAAGGACCAAGTTTATATGTCATGATGGTCAAAAATCCTTAGTTATTGTGTATTGTGTGTATATCTGTCATGCATTATGATTTTACTGTTCTCTGTAGTCTAATAGGTAGTGATTATTGGTTGTTCAGAAGAAGAAAAAAAATACATAAAATACAGTAGGCATGAAGAGGCGGGGCTACACCGCACACAGATTCATATCATCTTTGGCTCCCAACCAGTGTAATATAAATATTTTCTTTTAAATGTTAGACAATTTTTATGAATTTGTCTGTCCCTAGGGTTAATAAACTGTGATAAAAAATGTGCTCCTTTATTATGAGAACTGGCATGAAGGGAAACAGAATTGCCAGAAATGTTATTACAACCAAGCAGACTCTATCCAAAGAGTCAAGGTGCTAACCTGTGATGTAATCTTGATGTAAAAAGTTAAAAACGAGTTGCCGCTTTGGCAATGAATGGAAGAATGTTGATGTGGATTTGCTAAACGTTTAACTGAACTGTTTTTTGTTGCTGTGTTGTTGTAGTTAAGAAGCTTGAAGATTGTAAGCCCAGTTAAGAAGAGGCTTACAATTTACTAAGGCAAAAGTATTCACATACTGTATTCATCGTGAAAACAATTATCTCTCTTGTCTGTATCTACTGAAGGAAATGTTCAATAACTTAAACCAATCCATCGTTACAAGTGTCAGGAAAATATGGGAGAGAAAGGGAAGATAGCCTGCAGCAGTGCAGCGTAGACCACAAACCTTGACCCAAGTGTGAAAGTATCCATAATGTAACCATACAGTGGCTAACTGTACACTTAGTCATCGCTCCTGATGAGTTATTGTCATAACTGACCTTGGTTATTGATGCTTGACAAAGTGACTGTCAACTACATTATGTATATTGATTGATCAAAGGCATATTCAGAAGACATTCAGAGATGATTTATATTTTGTGTCAGTCAGATTTAATTTCCCAAAGTTGTAACCCTAGGGGTAACAGTAGTAAATGGTGTTTGTAAATTGGGCTTTTGTTTTTTAGGCACACAAAAGTCGGTTACGCTTCTCACTAGAGAATGTGTTGACATGAACATATTCCTATTCACAGACACAGTCTTCGCCATGCCTGTCGGCCTGGCGGAGCCAATAAGATGAAGAATAATGGCGTGCCCAAAATAGGGAACCATGTTGAAAGTGGTTTGATTGATTGATTGAATACTTTATTTACTGTACAGGTACACACACCGAGGCCCATTTTGTCAGATGAGTTCGAAGTTGTGACCTATGGTCACCAGCTTCCTAGTCACATGTATGCATGGATGTGCGTGTATATTAACATTATCATCATTATCAATTAAAATCGTCTGGAAAATCATCAGCAGTTGTCATACATTGATTGTAATATCTGTGGTCCTGCTTCTCTGCGATGTGGGCTTATCTGTGAAGACAGGCAACATGGTCACAGGACTGGACCCCTGCTGGTCTGGGATCAGAACAACTGTAGGTCAAATTCTTCTCCTCACTTTGAATGACCTCCACCTCTGACATATTGTCATCTGGTTCATTTATGTAGGTATGCATAATTCTTTCTCTCTCTCTCTCTCTCTCTCTCTCTCTCTCTCCCCTCTCCCCCTATCTCTTCTCTCTCTCTTTCCCTCTGTCTGTCTGTCTGTCTGTCTGTCTGTCTGTCTGTCTGTCTGTCTGTCTGTCTGTCTGTCTGTCTGTCTGTCTGTCTGTCTGTCTGTCTCTTTCTCTCTCTCACACGCACGCATGCACGCACGCACGCACGCGTACAAATATAAATATACATGCCTACAACACACACACACACACACACACACACACACACACACACACACACACACACACACACACACACACACACACACACACACACACACACACACACACACACACACACACACACACACACACACACACAAATGAGCTTTCTTTGATTTTGATGTGTTTATTAGCCAGACATAATTGCCCCTTTGACCTCTGGGTTCAGGAGTTAAAGTACAAAAGGTCAGGTCTAGGATCTCAGACGTCCAAGGGATGTGATCACAGAACCATCTGGGGAAACTAATTACGGGGTATGACACTTCGTTCAAGCTTCTGAAGGAGTTGTGTCATTGAGTAATCTGCTAACCTTTGAAGCCTCTTGTGTATATGATTATTCTTTTTACATCTTAGAAGTAATTTTTTTCAATAGCCAGTATTAGCCAAAACTCCTACTGAACATTCTGTCAAGAAGCATTTGGAACTCAAGATGCCAATTGGACTCTCACTTGTTTTTCCATTTCTGCTTCACTTTGGCAAAGAAAGTGTCGTTTTTGGCATGTTTGTGTTTGGTGAGCTGTCAGCCACCAAATATTGGCTGTCTCAGTGGCCTCTAGTCATGTCACAGTGCTTATTTTTGTTCTACATCTATTGAACCGAGGCTGCCCAAAGCTTTCTTTCCACGAGAACAAACTTGTACTGAGACGAAAATGACAGACATTATCTGTTATCTTGAAATGACCCACTAAGTGGCTATTTGGATTACATGGAGGACATTGTGAAAGCCTTGTAGAAGTTCTGCAGCTTAAGGCAAAACAAAAAAAGTACCAAAAGTACCAACTCAGTCATTACAGTTGCCCAACTTTGAAATCAGTTCATTACCTCAGAGAGCAAAGCTCTCCTGCTGAGGGGCATATCAGCTGAGTGTTTCCCCAAACACATAATTCTATCTGATAAGAGAGCTGTTTCCTACTTTTTACGCTACAAAGGGAACCCCACATGTTTCAATGTTTCCATTCCAATAAATCTTTTGACATTGCCTGCCTGCTAAATCAGTGATAAGAGGCTACAAGGGCTTGAGGCACCATAAAGCGAATGCCTCACAAAGGGGAACGTATATATATCCAATAGGGAGGGCTTTTCAATCATTCTTGCAGTAGTCGTCAAGTAAGAGGGCATTTAAATCATGTCTTTTCACAGCCTTCGAGCGGAAGGCATTTTTGGTGTTTCCTTCTCATTCCGCTCCCAGCAGGCTTGGTGGAGATAAAGCTGGGAGAATGTAGGGCATGCTATTAAGGTGCAGGTATATTTCATCCAAGGGTTAGAGTGGATAAGCCATAACTGTCCAGGAGGCAGTGGACTAGTGCTTGAAGTGATCAATAACCTTCGAGAACTGAGCCATCTAATCTATTGACTGACCAACACATTGATCAGTCTCTGGCCTACTCACAACAGTTTTTGATCTTTTATTTCTATTTTTCGATTTCTTCCCATTTTAGTCGTTGCCAACGTGAATAGACCTTGTCACTGCCAACCGCCACTGTTGGTCAAGGGGAGGGTGCAGACAACCACATCTCTCCTCCGATACACATGGAGTCACCAGCCGCTTCTTTTCAACCTGACAATGATGAGTTTCAGCGGGAGGGTGTACACGCTATTCCACCAATTCTGCTCCCTACTGGGCAGGTGCTCCAACCAATCTGTAGGAGTTGCTAGTGCAGTGAAAAAGAATGGCCTTCCCTGCCAGCTACAGTATGTACTTGACCGATTGTGTCACGTCGTCTCCACAGTGGTGTGCAGATACTTTACCCCTGTGCCAGCTGACACCCATGCCCACTCATAGGGTTGGGTACTAAAATTCGGTTCCAAGTTAGAACCGAATCAAAAATGCCATGTACTGGATACCCATAAGAATAATATATTTTGAGTTCCTATCGTTTCCTAAACGCCTTAATAACCTTTCATTAGGTAGCCAGCTATCTGCAAGGATGTAACATATCTTCCTAGGTTACGTGACTACATAGTACGACAGTGTCATATCCATCTGTGTAGATACAAGCTTCCGTGTAGCATGCATGGCTGGTCCTTCCACTACAATTACAGTTAACGCTCTGGCACACTTCACTTCTTTTCTCTTTGGTCAGCTTCCCCATTATTGACAATGAGAATGGGGTGATGCGACTACCTGTCTGTCACTGGCTATACTGGAGGTGCTAGTGAGGTGCTAACGTTGCTAGCACTGGCTGGTGTCTTACGCTCTTGGAGACTGCAAGACATCAAACTGTATACGCTTTCAGATACGCTTTTCAGTGTTCTTTATTGTTATGTCTTGTTTACAGATACATAGGAGAAGAACATTTATTTTCATCTGGTTCCTCACCATATAAAGCATCAATACAACTAGGAAAATAAAATAAGGACAACAGTTTGACTGTTGTCCAATGCTTAAGTTGCTTGCAGGTGCTGTGCGCAAGGTTCTTACTCCTAGGTTATAAACATATAAATATCTGTGTGCATACAAAAGCAGTACAAGTGACCTGTCTCTCATCCTAATGAAAATGCCTGCGGTGCTTGTATACGTGTGCATACATGTGTGCATACATGAACGTGCAGTTCATTTAAGGGTCACGGTTTGTTGGTTTGAAAATATGGTCTCCCTATTCAGTAGCTTTCCTATATATAGGATGTACAACAAGCAGCTCAAATGTTATTGGTTCAACAACTACTCCTTTTCACTGTCTAGTCATGGACTTTTGCTTGTGAGAGATTAATATTAATTTTCATTTACTTCTTAAAGTTGGTAGTTATTGATGTAGGTTAGGGACAATTGTGTTGTTTGGTTATTTTAAACACCAGTATTTTCAAAACAAAATGTTTCTGCATCGCCTCCATCTCAGGCATTATTAGTTTGGTTTGTACTAGTAATAGTAGTAATTCAGTTAACACGTAAACGCTTAACGGAACTCAAATTCAAACTCCCAGCTCTCTCTCTCTCTCTCTCTCTCTCTCTCTCTCTCTCTCTCTCTCTCTCTCTCTCTCTCTCAATCCCCCTCTGTCTCACCTTCTGACCTTCAGTGTCTGTGTGAACCTTGCTCTTATTTCTACTCTATTTGTGTCTTTCTCTTTCTCATCTTGTTCTGGCTCTTTACTTGAATCACTTCCTGTCTGTTTCACTCCCCTCCTGTCTTTCTCTCTCTCTCTGTGCATTTATGTGCACGCATGGCCTTTCTCTGGTTCATTCGCCTGTGTCTTTTTCTCGAATCAGTTCCTCTCTCCCGCTTTCACTCTTCTCTCTCTCTCTCTCTCTCTCTCTCTCTCTCTCTCTCTCTCTCTCTCTCTCTCTCTCTCTCTCTCTCTCTCTCTCTCTCTTACGTCTCTTCAAAGCCCCAAGACCCCATGGCCCCTGTGGTTTTCCATCAAACTGAGGGGCCTCTCATGCAGTGAAATAGTGCCCCATGTTTGTGACTTCAGAAGCTGGATAGTGTCACCAGGGTTATCTGAATCTTTTGCCCTGCGTGAACCATGTTTCAACTCAGCCAGGTTCACCTGAGCAAAAGGCCTCCCAGTCAAGTATTGTTAACACAGCTTTTATTCAGCACTACTGACAAAATGCACGGTCAGGGTGTGGTATATGAATCTGTGTCATCCTACAACAGGATAAATGGTTGGGTAATTAATAATAATAATAATAATAATAAACTTTATTTGTATAGCACCTTTCATGACATGAAATGCAGCTCAAAGTGCTTTACAGAGCAAGAATACAATTACAGTTAGAACCAATTTAACAATAAAGCAAACAAAAATAAAATAAAATAAAAGCAAAGGCAAAAGCAAAGGCATAAAACAACATTAAAATAGGGAATACAGTGAGGAATTAAAAATCAACCAAAGAATCAGCTAAAAGCAAGAGTGAAGTAATAGGTCTTGAGCTGTGCTTTAAAGCTATCGACAGAGGCTGCCTGTCTTAGGTGTAATGGGAGTTTATTCCACACTGTCGGTCCGTAAAAGCAGAATGCTGCTTCACCGTATTTTTTATATGTCATTGTAGGCACCTCGAGCAGGTCAGCACTTGAAGACCTGAGGGCCCGGTTTGGAACATATCTCTCTAGGCAGTCAGAGAGGTAGGTAGGTGCCAGACCATTTAGAGCTTTATAAACTATTAAAAGAATTTTAAAATCAATCCTAAAAACAACCGGGAGCCAGTGTAGTGAAGCAAGAACTGGAGTGATATGTTCTCTCATCCTGGTTTTAGTTAAAATTCTGGCTGCCGCATTTTGAACAAGTTGTAATCTGTCAGTTGTTTTCTTTGGCAGGCCAGAGTAGAGTGCGTTGCAGTAATCAAGCCGAGAGAAAACAAAAGCGTGGATCAGCGTCTTTGCATCGTCTAACGACAGATAGTCTCTAATTCGAGCAATATTTCTAAGATGAAAGAAAGCAATCTTGGTGACATGATTAATGTGTGTATTGAAATTCAATTCAGAATCGATAATCACCCCCAGGTTCTTTACTGTGGTGTTACTTTCTACAGCCAGGTTACCAAGTCTACTTGTTATTGATTCTCTCTGCTCACTGGAGCCAATTATGAGAACTTCTGTTTTATCCTCATTTAGCTTAAGAAAGTTCTCACTCATCCAGCATTAATGAGATAATAAAGCAAGGATATGCTAAAAGGATTACAAGAACATTTATGACATACCTCACAGAACAGATATTTAATAAAGGTGCAGTTTGTGGTATGTGCACATTAAACCTGTCAATGACCAGATTAAATAATACATATGATGATGACATAGCCTCCATGACAGCTGACAGAATTTGTTAGAATTTTGTTTGAGTATATAAGAGTTTTTTCCTGCTTGAATTTAATTATGTCCAGAAGACTACATCCCAGTGCATATTAAAACACCATGCCACTGGACCAGGTTAGAGGTCGAGTTGAATGGGCCATGACTCCCCTTGGTGAAGACATTTTGGAGGTATTAACACCTTGGCATGAAGGCAGGGTCAAGGTCACCTGATCGGGCTGGGATTAAAATCCTTGCTCTCTTGTTTCAAGTGTGAGAGACACTTGGCGATCAATACTCTGCACATTCCTACTGCACACTCACGCTCATTCATCTGTACTGGCGTGTGTGCGTTTGTAAACTTAAACTTGCCAGTGGCACAAGTCATTGCACCGTACCAGCAAACTTTAACTTTAATTATCAGTTGAAACTTAAAGGTAGGGTAAGTGATTTTCTTTGGTTAAAATAAGTGTTAAATAGCTCTATATTCTGATAGTAGTCATTGCTATAGAGTGTTTGTTCAGTAAAAGGAGTCTCCTTGTCTCTCCAGCTCTTTATAAAACAGAGAATGCATTTTCGTTTCAGTTTCAGTTTCATTTCCAATTTTATCCAATCAGGATAGAGAACTCAATCAGGATATAGATTAAACAAGTGAAATTGGAAGTGATGACACTAAGAAATGAGCAGGCAAAATTGGAACTGGAACACTATAAAAATTAAAAATGGGTACTTTCTCCTGATTGGCTGAGATTTTGACACCTACCGGAAAATGTATTTTCTGTTTATTAAAGAGCTGGAGAGACGGGGAGACTCCTGTTACTGAACAAACACTCTATAGCAATGATTACTATCAGAATATAGTGCTTTAACCTTTTAACAAAATATTTTTTGTTTTAACCCAAAAATATCACTTACCCTACCTTTAAGTGACACATTGTCTGTTCACGAGGGAGACCAAATCTGAATCTCTCTCTCTCTCTCTCTCTCTCTCTCTCTCTCTCTCTCTCTCTCTCTCTCTCTCTCTCTCTCTCCCTCTCTCTCTCTCAGAATGTTAACACGTCACTTCCATTAGAAGTTAACCGTGTTTTTTCTTGTTTGGATTTCACGTAAGGAAGACACTAATTTCTTAGCATGCATTTGTTTAGGATAACCATGAGTATAATGCTTGGTTCGAAAAATGCCCTACTTTTCTGACTGTTGTTAGCAGTCAAATCATTAACTGTGAATGAATTAGAGTATATTGAATAAATACTACTTAGGGTCATGTGACAAGCATGGATTGATGATTCTGGGTCATTGTGGGCCTCTGGTCTCAGCTAAGTTGGGTTACCTATATGGCTCCCTGCGAAGAAGGTCATCAATACATCTGGACCAAGACCATTGAGTCCAGCTGGGCGGGGGTCACACATGTGGAGTTTCAGGGGAAGGTCCAAATAGCAGAAAGACAGATGCGTTCCGACCACACTCTAGGTTTTCTGACCAAAAATAGACTTGTGTTTCTAAGGGAGAGTAATTAGCTTGTCCCATTTGAAAACATTTGGTGCCAGGGACCCCCATACAAGATTTGTCTTTCAAAAATATTCCAGAGTTTTCAAACATTTTCGAGATTTGTTGAAAATAGCTGATCTACAAGCTCACAATGCACCAATCACATGCTGTGAGCTTGTATATCTGCTATTTTCAAATAGCCGACGCATATACAGTTAAAATGGTTAAACAGATTTTTAGGCTATATTGACACATTTTCCTTCGGGACCCCTTGGAACCCCCTCAAGGACCCCTGTGGGTCCCTAGATCCCACTTTGAGAACCACGACCTATACAACCCAAGGGTTCTACCAAAGTTCAACGTTGCTTGCCTTTAATGCACAATCATTTGAGTAAGGCAGAGGTGTATAATACTGTAAGTGTGCAGTGCTATGAATGCAGGTCAATTTGTGGCATTCTGTAGGTTGACAAGTGTCTTTCTAAGAAGTGCTGGGTGGCAGCGGTGGCTTATCCAACGGGCTTGAGGTGCTGAAGCACAGGGCACCAACCTTGTGGGGGGGTCACCAAACGGCGCCAAAAAAACTGCGGAATTTGGAAGCAGGGCGCTACAACATTGAAACGTGCCGGTGAAGCGTCCTTTTTTCTCGCGCAGCACCCCCCCGCGGCACCTAACCGGGTCCGCGCTGACCCCCCCGTTGACAAAACGGCGCCGGGGGCACCAGACTGGTCCGTGCCGAACCCCCCCCACCCCCGAACCGGTGCTTGCACCCGGTTCGGTGCCCCCCCCCCCCCGGGGTTCGGTGCCCCCCCCCCCCCCCCCCCCCCCCCGGGGGGGGGGGGGCACCGAACCGGGTGCAAGCACCGGGCACCACGAAGGGTTAATCCGCCCCTGCTGGGCGGAGATATACCACAAAGGCCCTCATAACGTTGGCCAGAATCCATGACATTCTACAAGGCTGCCAAAATCAAATCACAAATGCAGAGCAATTGCAGTGCTAACATGGCAGCTACTGAAGACATTTCCAAAGTCTTTTGATTAGTTACTGAGATTGGAATGGCTTTTTGGGACAACTTTATGGTCAGGGAGTGTTGCCAGCTCTCACACATCAGGGATGCATCTCAGAGTTTGTGTTCTCGCTTCTGTAACGTATAACTCAATAGAAAGACATTGAGATGACCCCATGTGATTTGAAAACACACACACGCACTAACACACACACGCACGCACGCACGCACGCACGCACGCACGCACGCACGCACGCACGCACGCACGCACGCACGCACGCACGCACGCACGCACGCACGCACGCACGCACGCACGCACGCACGCACGCAC
>NC_137605.1:34903533-34951033 GCF_963280865.1 Gymnoscopelus braueri | reverse complement strand
TGCCACAGTGCCTCCCCCCCCCTCTCTCTCTCTCTCTCACTTGCTCTCTTGCACTCCACCCCCACCCCCCTCAGCCTATTTAACTACAGTATAAATAAACTCCTTCAGTCTGTATTTATTTTCTGTAGGAAGACCTGGCCACCACAGAGTTTCCTCTGGGCCATTTCAACATTTACCTGCTTAACAGCCGTGTTAGAAAAACTGAGAGAAAACTTAAGAGGGGTTTCTAATTCCACTAGTGGACGTATTAAGGATACCTTATTAGATACACAACATCCCGCATAAATATGCTACTTTTTCTCATGCTTTTATTTGAATTCTCATCTGACATTATCTTCTGAGGATTTTTTTGGGTGGCTTTGTATGTTTTCTTTAGATAGGAGAGAAACAGGAAACCCGGGGGGCAGAGAGAGGGCAGACAGGCGAGACGTGCAAGATGTGACGGCAGTGGGATTAAAGCTCAGATCCGTCATTGCACTAACTGGCTGCACCACGGGGCACCCCCTAACACATTGGTTCTCAAAGTGGGGTCCGGGGACCCCCAGGGGTCCTTGGGGGGGGGGGTTCTAGGGGGTCCGCAGCAAAAGTAGTTAATGTAGTATCACAATCATTTTAACCACTTTAACCTTTTATACGTTGGCTATTCAAAAATAGCAGATATACAAGCTAGATCTGCTATTCTTCAAAAATCCTGAACATTATTGTGAACATTTTTAGCACAAATCTTTGTTTCTGGGGGTCCCTAGCAGAACATATTTTCAGATGGGGGTCCACGGCCAAATTTTTATCAATTTGGGGGTCCTTAAAATGAAAAAGTTTGATTATTTAATTTTTTTGCATGACATGCAGAAAGATTTTTCACCTCCCTGGGACTAAGCCATATTAATAATCGGGCAAAATGTGTAAAATGTCAAAAACGCACAAATGAACAAGGTAAATAATATGTATGTATGTTCAAATTTATATATTTTTTGCATGATGCTGACTATAAGGGAAGGCAATCCATGGGTCATTCAAGGCTGCTTTACCTCACTTGCCCTTTCAAACCAAAATGTACCAAAGCACTTTGTACTGTATGCATGCCTCGCCGTACACATACCACTAGCCTGTGTGGAGCTTTTTGTAGATTGATAGATGTACTTTCATCATCTGGCGTCTATAGTACAAAGTTGGCTGCTTATTTTACACCAAACACCAGCAAAGAGACGGTCTGCCAACTGTGTTCCACTTCATCCATCTTTCCCTTGTTGTCTTTTAGCCATCCTCTAGTCTAGTTTGTACATTTGGCAATGCATCCTCCTGTTGTTCTCTTTTCTCTCTCTGTGTGTGTTTGTGTGTGTGTGTGTGTGTGTGTGTGTGTGTGTGTGTGTGTGTGTGTGTGTGTGTGTGTGTGTGTGTGTGTGTGTGTGTGTGTGTGTGTGCGCGTGTGCGTGCGTGCGCGTGCGTGCGTGCGTGTGTGTGTTGCAGTCTCTCTTTGTAAACGTTTGAACGTTTGAAACAGTCAATTATTGTCGCTGTTGGATGGAAACCTTGTATCGCGTCCATAACCGTTACTTTTCAGGAAATGGAAAAAATAAAAGAATATGTGTTCCAATGGATCCAACTTATTAGTCACAAACTTGTGGTTATCATTGTAATTGGTTAAATATTTATAAAACCCACAGACAATAGTAGATCTTGTAGATGGGCTATTTTTGCTACTTACGTGTGCTGTAAGAAACACAAGATGAAATATGGCGAAATAAGGTTTCTACCGTGGGTAGAAACCTTAAATTGCTTTACTTAAGTATCAATACTGCAATGTAGAAATACTCTGTTACAAGTAAAAGTCTGTAATTTAAAATGTACTTAGAGTAAAAGTACAAAAGTATTGGTGTCAAAATGTATTTAAAGTAACAAAAGTAAAAGTACTCATTATGCAGAATAGTACAAGTAGAAATACAGAAAATTGGAAATACTCCAGTAAAGTAAGAAATACCTCAAAATTGTACTTAAGTACAGTACTTGAGTAAATGTACTTAGTTACTTCACACCACTGCCCAACAGCGACTGTATATACAGTACTGTAGGCATACGCAGGGACTTGACAAGAGAACCGACTGATTGGCAGCTCGTTTTGAAACATAACAGTCGAATGGCCTGCCAATATACAGTAGAGTTAGCCTACATCTCTAATCTATCACTATGTGGTGCATGCTCAGCCTCAGACTCTCCCTCTCCTTCACTGCCTGCCAGTGCCAACACACACCACAGTGCTTTCCAACTAGAGCATTCTGTCATTATCATGTCATTATACATGCTGCAAGCAGCGTTGGCTAACAGCAGAGGTTAAGATGCATAAAAACAAGACAGAGCACCTTTTGTCTCGTCAAATTACTACCAGCTTGTTTCCAGCCTGTACCCGGCTGCTCGATCGGCCTTTTATTTGTGCGATAAGCAGCGCTGTCTTGATTCTTGTCAGAATCAGAATCACATTTTCTTGGTCACGGTCTTCACTCACTCACACACGCACGCACGCACACAGTGGTGGAAGAAGTACTGACATTTTTTACTTCAGTAAAAGTAGCAATACTGCAATAGAGAAATACTCTGTTACAAGGAAAAGTCCGGAATTCAAAATTTACTTGAGTAAAAGTACAAAAGTGTTGGCATCAACATGTACTTCAAGTACCAAAAGTAAAAGTACTCATTATGCAGAAGGTTTTCACGTGTATAAAATATATACAAATCCTTAGTAAATAGCAGATCTACAAGGCTCAAAGCGACGCGTTGTGAGCTTGTAGATCAGCTATTTTCAAATAGCCAAGTCTATAGGGCTTAAGTGGTTTTACAAAGTAACTAGTAACTAAAGTTTTCAAATAATTGTGGTGAAGTAAAAGTACAATATACTGTATGCCTCTGAGATGTATAGTGGAGTAGAAGTAAAAGTACTGAAAATTTGAAATACTCCAGTAAAGTAAAAGTACCTCAAAAGTGTACTTACGTACAGAACTTGAGTAAATGTACTTAGTTACTTTACACCACTGCACGCACGCATGCACACACACAAAACCTTCCCCTCCTGTTGTACTTTGGTGAGTGAATGTATTCATGGGAGATTGTCATTGTCTTGGACAGCTCAGATGGTTTGTCAGAGCACAGTAGTGGGGAAGACATACGTCGACCGCAGATAGTTAGATCGTGAAAGGATCTTATTCTTCTCAGGAGGCTGACCTGAGCTCAGCAGGACAATGTTGGTTGGCTTGTCAGCGGTGCTGCTGACAGCATATTGCAGAAATAAGCCTTTGTGTATATATCGTCGCGGTCGGGGCAGAAACCTCATATATCCACAGTTCAACTTTAGATTTTTTAAATGTTTTTTAAAGGAGTAGTTCACCCAAAAAATTACTTATTTTCTATCAATTACACACCCCATGAACCATTGAATTCATGGAGTTTTTTTTGTTTTTGTCACATTCCTGAGCCAATAATTTCATTACTGGTGGAAAGATGCTATGTATCCGGAGACTCAAAGGAGTCTCTTTGAGTCTCCTACCGGAAATACACCCGGTCATCAAAATATTTTCTCAGGAATGCGTCGAAAACAAAAACATCATTCAAGGCTTCATGGGGTGTATAATTGATAGAAAATAAAAATAATTGGGTGAACTACTCCTTTAATGCCCTACTTCGTCGTACAAGAGTGTCGCACACAAGTACTGAAAATAGCCACGACGTGGCGTGAGTATGTTGATCGACTATTATCACTATTTCATTTTGTTTAATACATTTATTTTAAAAAGGAACAGTTTACAAGGTTTCCACGCGACAGTGACGATATGCATACTGTTTGTACTGTAATGCGTGCGTGCGTGCGTGCGTGCGTGCGTGCGTGCGTGCGTGCGTGCGTGCGTGCGTGTGTATCCACGCACGGCTCTAAGAAAACTGGACAGAGAGCTTATTCATCTGTGTTAGAGGTTGTGTGAGGTTTTAAATGCAGATAGTGGGTCTGCGGTGTGTCACTTCCCCTTGATCAAATGAGGAACACATTGAGAAAACCAAACTCTGTCTCTGTGTGTGTCTTGTGTGAGTGTGTGTGTGTGTGTGTGTGTGTGTGTGTGCACGCGCGCGTAAAAACTGCTAGACAACCACTCCGGCAACATCTGGCTCTGTATCCATTATAGTCCCTGTTGCCCAGAGAAAGACGCTATTGTTTTAATAATTAGACACACACACATACGGTATGTGTGTGCACGCATGGACACACACATACAGTATACACATGCACGCAGGCACACACGCATGCACACATGCACACATGCACACACACACACACACACACACACACACACACACACACAGACACACACACACGCACACGCACTCATAAACAAATAAACAATGAATGAAAAAAATAGTGCATGTGCACATACAGTACACACCACATGGATGTACGTGTATGTGTGTGCTGTTCTCGAGCGGGAGAAGCGGTTCATGATGTTGGAATCAGGTGTTGCATGTGACCTGCGCAAGTTCGTCTGTCTGCAGGGCAAACTCAACAATCGGCCCTGTTGGGAAATTACTGCTGAGGAGACATCAAAGGTTGGCTCCTCACCAAAGGATGACTGAATCACAATGACTGCAACCTGGACTGGAGGGAGATCGTCTCTGGAACCAGACAACTCTTCCGCAATCTTCGAATGCTACAGAGAGTCTGTAGCTGCGCCTCGCAAACGTTGCGTCAGGAAGCTGTCATTGGCTTGTCATCTCTATTCAGGAAAATATATTTTTAAATATATTTAAAATATAGTATTTTACAATTTTCATTTTCCGCTAAGCAGCAAGCTAGATAGGCTTTACATCATTTGATTTACAGTAGGAGGGCTTATTTACGCGACTGCAAATGTGAAACGGAAGCGTCGGGAGACGGGAAAGCCGCTTTATTATATAATTAGTTTCAGCGCTTCCGATGTACAGACGGTTAGGAGGAAGCATTTGAAACTTGTGTGAGCCAGCAGTCTGTCTAGAGAGACTAGGACGGAGAGAATATTTAAATAAATTAACCCTGGCATCCCTATTTTGGGATGCCAAAATATATATAAATATATATATAATATAAATATATAGGTCCTGGAGAGGGCCTGGGAGTATGCATATCCGGTCTACATGTGTTTTGTGGATTTGGAGAAGGCATATGACCGGGTCCCCCGGGAGTTTCTGTGGGAGGTGCTGCGGGAATATGGGGTGAGGGGGACCTTGTTGAGGGCCATCCAATCTCTGTACGCCCAAAGCGAGAGCTGTGTCCGTGTGCTCGGCAGTAAGTCGGATTATTTTCCAGTGGGGGTTGGTCTCAGACAGGGCTGCGCCTTGTCACCTATCCTGTTTGTGATTTTCATGGACAGGATCTCGAGGCGAAGTCGTGGCGGAGAGGGTATACGGTTCGGTGAGCTAAGGGTTGCGTCACTGCTTTTTGCGGATGATGTGGTCCTGATGGCACCATCGGTCCGGGACCTTCAGCTCTCACTGGATCGGTTCGCAGTCGAGTGTGCGTCGGCTGGGATGAAAATCAGCATCTCCAAATCTGATGCCATGGTTCTCAGCAGGAAACCGGTGGATTGTGCAGTCCGGGTAGGGAATGAGGCTTTGCCCCAGGTGAAGGAGTTTAAGTATCTCGGGGTCTTGTTCACGAGTGAGGGGAGGACGGAGCAGGAGATCAGCCGGAGAATCGGAGCAGCAGGAGCGGTATTGCAGTCGCTGTACCGCACTGTGGTGACGAAAAGAGAGCTGAGCCAGAAGGCAAAGCTCTCGGTCTTCCGAGCAATCTTCGTTCCTACTCTCACCTATGGTCATGAAGTGTGGGTCATGACCGAAAGAATAAGGTCGCGGGTACAAGCGGCCGAAATGAGTTTTCTCAGACGGGTGGCTGGCATCTCCCTTAGAGATAGGGTGAGAAGTTCGGTCACCCGGGAGAGACTCGGAGTAGAGTCGCTGCTCCTTCGCTTGGAAAGGAGCCAGCTTAGGTGGTTCGGGCATCTAGTACGGATGCCTCCCGAGCGTCTCCCTAGGGAGGTCCTCGCTGCACGTCCCACTGGGAGGAGACCCCGGGGCAGACCAAGGACCAGATGGGCGGATTACATCTCCACACTGGCCTGGGAACGCCTCGGGATCCCCCAGGAGGAAGTTGCTAATGTTGCTCAGGAGAGGAAGGTCTGGAGCTCTCTGCTGGAACTGTTGCCCCCGCGACCCGACTCCGGATAAGCGGTTGAAGATGGATGGATGGATGGATCCCTATTTTGGGCAAATTTCCAATTTCTCACTTCTTAGTCGCATTGTGAGCTTATAGAGCGACAATTTTCACTATTTGACATACATTGCAGTGAAAGTTTTTGTACTGTATGGTTTCCTTTGGTCTACCCTTGCTATCATAATTTTGGTTGGGAATGTGGAGCAATGACATCAACAACATTGTCATGGTGAGATGCCCAACATTCAAAAGAACTGTTTACATGGAATAGACAGAATCAATGTTTCCAGTGGTGGAGTACTGTGCATAAGAGGACCACTTCACCCTTTTTCAACCTATCTTCATATAATTGGTCCTCACTAATACTCATTATAAAATGGCAATCAACTTGTTGAAAAGGTCAAATATGTCAGGCTGCCCTGCTTGCAGGCATGGGGCCTTTGATCTATGTCAGGCTGCCCTGGGGCCTTTGATCTGCTAATGAGAGCTAATTAAGACACACCTGCTAGTTTAATTATCAGAGGTAGACTCAACTGTGTTATCCAGTTAGTCTTCAGTTTGCAGTATCACTCTACAAACAAACTCCTAGCAGAGAGGTGCTTTCTGTGCGTCACTGACATTTAGTAAGTGATGTGTGTGTTCTTAGTTACAATTATTGCATGCATGTAGCCTGCCTGATTTGATTATCAACCTAAGTTTGCTGTTAATATTGCTGGTTGTTTGATAACTTGCATTGTGAATGTTTGATGAAGAATCAGCCTATTTGTTGATTATGTGAATTGAATGAAAGCATTATAGAGCTTTTGAAGTAGTTATTTCTGTACAGTGTTAATGAAGATGCTTAACGTAATCACAGATATCACAGATATTCTGCTGTTTATTATTTTATTTGGTATTGCACTGTTTGATATTTGCAGAGATATGTTAGTATTTTGGTACAAACCTGTTGCCATTTTGTCCTTACTTTCTAGACCACAAACAATTGTACAACTCTGCCAATTACCTGCTAACTATGACTGGAAGCAGAGGTGGGGACTTGGACTCGAGACTCGAGACTCGACTTGACTTGAAGTCCCGATTTTGATGACTTTAGACTTGCTTGACCAAATCAAAAATAGACTTGGACTTGCTTGGGACTTGAATGCCAAAGACTTGAGACTTGACTTGACTTGAACGCTAAAGACTTGAGACTTGACTTGACTTGAGCCCTAAAGACTTGAAAATTCAAGTCTTTTCAAGTCACTTTCAAGTCACTTAAGCAAGCCAAAAATGTTTAAAAAGTGTGCATCAACTATAATGTTATTAGTCAGAAATCCCGGCCGTCAGTGACACCTAGTATAGTGTTGCCAAAGCTGCTTATTTACCCTAACTTTTGGACAAACTTTGGCTTGTTTTTGGCTTGTTTTTGGAAGTCGGTTCGCTTGTTTCTCTCCCGATACCTGGCAACACTGGCCCACATGTTGCACGTTACCAAACAAACAACACACCGGCTTCACTCCTGCCGTCGCTGCTGGAACTGAAGCCAGGTGGAATAAAATGTCAACTCCAGCAGTTATAGCTTTCGGTTTTAAAGATTACAAGGTGGAAGACAAGACGAGAAAAGCAGTATGCAAGGCAAGACCTATACTTCACATTAACATTACGGCGTGCTAAGAGCAAACTACAGTATAACCAGTGGTGGAAAGTAACTAAGTACATTTACTCAAGTACTTTACTTAAGTACAATTTTGACTTATTTTTTACTTTACTGAAGTATTTGCAATTTTCAGTACTTTACTTCTACATTACAGTCATTTAGCAGACGCTTTTATCCAAAGCGACTTACAGTAAGTGCATTCAACATAGGTAGGGAACGAAACTACTAATCACCAGAAGTCCTAAGTGCATTTTCTGCAAAAACAAGCAACCAAGAGTATACCTAGCGCTAAGGTAAAAGTGCAATATATCAGCTACCTACTTCTACTCAACTACATACATATCAGAGGCAGATATTAGCCTACTTTTACTCCACTACAATTATTTGAAAACTTTAGGTATCAGTTACTTTGTAGATTTTGGTTATTAATACAAAACATACATTGACTACTTCAGCGCTATATACATTTCCTCTTCTACCCCGGATTTGAACGCGGTTTCCAGTGCAATTGCTGAGATTTCACCATTGTGATAATAGAGCCTGCCTGCTTGATCAGAGGATACACTGAATTTGTGTCAGATCCTGTGTCTAGGTGAGACATGGCCTTTGACATTATCTAAATGTCTCAATAGAAGAGCAGGGAGACAAAATACAACCACCCTGATTGTATAAGTTATATTGTAGTAACATACTCTACCATACAGATTGTACAAAATTACATTATATTCATTAAAAAGGGCCCTTTTAAACCCTGTCCTCAAGGAGGAAATTAAAAGTACAGTATCTGCGTTCTGTTGGCCTGGAAGAAACCTTGTTTTAAAACAAATGCAAATTGTGAAAAATGCTCATGATTTATGTAAATCTTTACATATCTTGAATTAACATTTTGACTTGTTTGGGACTTGAAACAAAAGGTTAGGACTTGTGTGGGACTCGAAACAAAAGGTTAGGACTTGTTTGGGACTTGAAACAAAAGGTTAGGACTTGTGTGGGACTCGAACCAAAATGCTAAGGACTTGTGTGGGACTCGAAACAAAAAGCTGAGAACTTGGACTTGACTTGGGACTTGGCTGTGTTGACTTGGACTTGACTCGGGACTTGAGAGCAAAGACTTGAGACTCGACTTGGACTTGCAACATAGGGACTTTGTCCCACCTCTGACTGGAAGTAAAGCCACAGTCCTCACTGTGTAAACTGCATCCTGACTCAGTGTGTTTTTGCCGACATGCCAAGGCGGCACCAATATATCCGAACCTAATCAGCCTACAGTCCTTTAAGAGTGTCAACACAACTTGTTTCTGTTACTATCAATACTCTGACTGCCTACCAGTGACACCATCAATTCCAAGTTAATAGAAACTACTTTCTCTTCCTTGAAAGTTAGCATGCTGAAATAGAAGCCATTGTTCTTGCATTAATAATGTTTTAAAGTTTGAAATATCCTATATAAAAATTGACTAATGGGCAGACCACCGCCCGTCACTATGAATCAGACATAACCATAGAGTTCAATATGACGTAGACATAACCAAAATAGAGTTCCTACTGCACAAAAAAACACAAATAGGGCACTTTTCTTTAAAAAAAAAAAGAAAGCACTAGTACTTTAACTCAGCTACAAATTTGACTGAGCAACTTTCACTAGTAGTAGAGTAATAAGAGTATCTATACTTTGACATAATGGGGTTGAGTACTTTGTCCAGCACTGCCAGCATTCAAAAGAACAGTTTACATGGAATAGACAGAATCACAGTGTCTTGGCAACCGTCCGCCATCAAACAGTATTTTGGAGTCAATATGGCTGCCACTGAAACTGCGTTGGCCAAACACTGTTTCTGTATGGCTCTCTGGGTTTACACAGTACCTGTTGTCCTGACAACAGTGACCCGTGATTGCATTATATGACATCATTGCTGAGTGTAATTAGGCTGCTGAGGAAAATCCCCTATTCCCAGCTCACACAGCCACGTTTCACATCAGCTGCTCATTCTAGGAAAAACTCTGCGCTTTGTGTAAAACATGCATTAGTGCCTGCATGTGTTTGCTTACATGTGCACGCGCAAACACGCACGCACACGCACACACACACACACACATAAAACATGTGTGCATGCACGCACATGCATATGCATACACATACACATAGAAACAATCGTGCATATACAGATGGATTTGTGTACCTACACACGCACACACACACACACACACATGCACGCACACACACGCGCACACGCACGCACAAGCACACGCTGACTGACTGACTGACTCACAGCTGCTGGGAACTCAACTGATAGCCAAGTAGTTAGGAATAAAGCGCCATACGTACTTCTTCTTGGGGAGAGAATGACAGTTCCAAACACTTTCACTAACATCATTATAGCTTCATTATAGGTTTTACAGCAAGGACTTGTAGAATTTAGAACTGTTTTGAAGAACTGGAACGTGTCTTGAATACTTCAACTGCAGGGTTATAAACTAAATAGCAAAGAAGATCATTATCTTCAGCTACATTATCTTTATAACGTATGATAACTTGAATTGAACTTGAACTGAGAATTAAGAAAACAGAACTTCATGATGCATGGTCCTTATTTTGATACGTCTTTTGTACCGGTACATAAGAGTAAAATTTAGTTTTGTTCGGCTACTCGGACAAGAACAGTGATAATAGAATATGTGATTGTGATGCAAGGTTTCTCCAGAAAACTCACAAGAGGACTGTTTCAAGTTCTTGTCACTGCAGTGCATCTCAGTAACAAAAGCATCAATCCTGAGTCAGCTAAATGTAATAAATACAATTATGTGATGGTTTATAAATGGACTGCACTTATTCATACTCTCCCATGTATGCTGGGAGTGTGTGTGTGTGTGTGTGTGTGTGTGTGTGTGTGTGTGTGTGTGTTTGTATGTGTGTGTGTGTGTGTGTGTGTGTGTGTGTGTGTGTGTGTGTGTGTGTGTGTGTGTGTGTGTGTGTGTGTGTGTGTGTGTGTGTGTGTGTGTGTGTGTGTGTGTGTGTGTGTGTTCATGTCTATGTGCAAGTGCATGAACACTGAATCACCCTCGGCGATATCATCCAATGGGAAAGTGGGCTACAGCCAACTCCGTCCAATAGGAACATGGGCCAGAGCAAACAGGGGTGTAACCTCTTAATGCATCAAGACATGACTCCACCAGGGCGGGGTCCTGACCACTGCACTGCTGTAGGTTTGACAGAGGAAGAGGAGGACAAAGCGGAGGTGTGAGAAAAGAAGGGAAGAGATTTGTAGAGGAGGAAGAGGAGGGGGAAATGATTGATCAAGTGGGTTGACTAAAACAAGGGATTATACAAAGCTGCCTTCGGTGCCAGAAGAACAAAATGATGGATGTTTTAATTTGTATTCAGTGCAGAATCAAGTCTACATATAGGAGGTGAATGAGGAGCAGGCTTGATGGATCAATACGTTGAGTTCATTTGAAGTAGTGAAATAAAGCATTTGCACTTTGTAAAGACAACTGTTAAACTTAAAACCCAAGTATTGAAACAATGACCAGAAGTTTATTTCTTATGTGGATTCTCCATTTCACTTTAAAAGACAAATGTGGGGCAAATGGTACTGGCTGTAATTAGAGTATGATAGAAAGTAATAATTATGGCTCACCATTGGCTGTAACAAACCATGTTTAACTAGAAAAATGTGCTCATTAGAGTGCAGACCTACACCACGGAGGCAGCTTGTCCATAAAGTATTGCAGTGCCATGCACACTGCCACGTCCCCTTTTGGGAAAAGGTTCAAATTCATATATTTTACAATAAAGCAAGCTTTACTATAAAAGAGTATTGTATTCATTCATTGAGAGACATACTAAAAAACAGAACTGGGCTGGGGTGGTCGACCAGTACGTGAGTCGAGTCCACAGTGGGAAAAAGGGGGTGTGGTGTTGGGTGTGGACTCCACACCCAACACCACACCCCCTTTTTCCCAATCAGCATGAAACGTTGATCAGTTCTTCCTTGCTCAAAGACAAAACTTTACAAAATGTTTTGTTCAGAAGTTACATGCCTTTTTGTGAAGCCATGCCTGTCAACCCCTGTTTTGGGCCATTTTTACCAATTGGTGTGAAAAACCTTTTTTGGTTCGTTATGCCACAACAAACATTTTCACAAACTTTCAAATCCAATGCTTATTAAATCCACACAAGAAGCACCTCTAAGTCTTGTTTGTTTGCACCCCCCAACACACGTATGTCATGTCAATTCCCCTATTCACACTTACTAACATGTGACGTCGCTGAAGCTAAAAGAATTGCAGAAGCCATATATGGTTGTTGTAAAAGAGCTGCATCAGGAGGGATGAGGACATTTTAAACAGAATGGATTCAGTTCCCTGTTGAGTTCAGTCACATCCAAAAAAGGCATTTACTTCCAAACTCTACTTTTTGACTGACTTTTGGCTTTTGGCTCAACAATCTAAGGAACCATTGATTATCACCAACAATTTTGAAACAGACTCAAAAAATTATTTTAATTGACATAACACTGAATAAAGGCAAGGGACAAGATACTACATAATCAGAGACAGAAATACAATAAAGCTTTAGCACTGCCTGGACTCCAGAAGGGATGTGGAGTTTTTAAATGTTTTCTCTCATTCAGAAATGTGCCTGTGTGTCGAATGCTGTCATGTATCTGTGTTCCATGTTGACATTCTTCTGTTGGTTAATGGCTCCCATGAGATCACCTTAAAGCCAGCTGAAGCCTATTGAAGACTGTCTGTTGAGGGAGGCTGGGTTACAATGACACGCGACACAAGCATGCAAACATCAAACATATAGTATGCATTTACTGATTCATAGGCATGCCCATCAGTGTGCATGCACACGCACGCACGCGCACGCACGCACGCTCGCTCGCACGCACGCACGCACGCACGCACGCACGCACGCACGCACGCACGCACGCACGCACACACACACACACACACACACACACACACACACAAACACTATACAGAGCCCTTTCTGTCTGTCTCATTAGCTGACACCAAGGTTTTTTTTATGTAGTGCACCCTGTTTTACACCATTTAGGACATTTATTTGATTTGGGTTGAGCTCAAAATTGGACAGGGTCAAGTATTTGGCATGACGATAGATAGCCAGAGCTTTGGCTGACGTTATGACTGTGGCTCATGGAGTTGTGTTTGTGGAGAAGTGGGTAAAACTAAGGCTACTAAAACTGTTGAGGTAGTTTCTGGGGACTCTGAATCTGGACCAAAGTTAAAAGCAGTTACAGCAGGCCCGTTTAAAAAAAAAAGGGATGTGATATGGTTCAAAGCATTTTGGATTAAAGTACCTGAGGTTGAGGGAGGCAATAGAGAGAGTTCCAGAAAGTGGTATCTGGTATCCTTCACACATTTGATGAGATACACTGTAAATATCAAGTTTTTAGCTATTTCCAGCTATTTTTAAATTAGGCTTTAGTCTCAAGCTCAGTGTTCTACCTACTGTACAACACTATTGCTATAGAACCCTGTGGAGCTGGCCTATAGAGCATATACAGCTAGGGCTGAAAATCCAACAAGCTGAAATCACCTAATATCACATCGTAAATTTCACCCGTTTTGCACAATTAATTGTGAGCTCTACCTTGGGCACAGCACTGACGTTGGCAGATGATCATGTTGAGATAGACATTTTCCAGCAGGCTCTCAGCACACTCTGAGCCAGGCGTTTTAGAGGATTAGACTGGCCTCGTGGGATGTCTCCAATAACTCAGCTGCTCCTACTGCAGTTAAATAATTTCTGTGTGTTGTGAGTGCAGGTCTGGGTGAGTAGGTGCGTGGCTATGTGTGTGGAAGAATGTATACTATCCAATGTTGAGGTAGAGCTAAGCTGATGAGAGATACAGGGGGAGAGGGTGTTCCAGTTTTAAGAATGGTTGGAGAAACGTGCCTTAATGTTTGATTATCATCAATAAGACCTAATGTTGCCTCTACTGATTTTAGAACCACTTTAATTGTGCTTACATGGTGTTGAAAACAGGGAAAAGACACTTCAATCTGACGAGCCAGATTCTTGGCCTTTCATAGGTGAGCATCCTCAAAACATGCCTACCATTACTTCATACAACATTTTCTATGGAAATATACTAAGGCTCAATAATTATCCAGTCACTCGCAGAGGGGAGTCATTGGAAGATGTAGACTCATTAACTTACCTGGGAAGTATTTTAAGTAACCGTGGTGGCACAGGACAAGACAGGAAAGCAAGCATCTGTAAGGCGAGAATAGCGTCCATTCTACAGGTCATCACACACCATGAGCGATGCGATTATTTCACGTCAAACTTTTATTTTTGGTGATGCCATACACGTTGCTGATTTTATTCGCTTTGTTTTGAAAAATAAATACATAGCTTCATGGCCTCGTTGTAATCACACTGTACCCAAACAGCGGTTTAAATTCATGTGAATTGATCGCACAAAATATACGCTCCCAGTGTTTAATGCATAATGTTTGGAGCTCCACAAAGATCAAAATCTAAACAAAGCTGTACAGTCAAGCCTGTGCTTCTATATGGCTTTGAGACATGGAGAAGAAGTCTCAGACATATTTATCAATAAATGGCTACAGAGGATCCTACGCCTGAGCTGGAGTGACGGTAATGAGAAGAAGAACTGGGTCCCAGTGGAGGAAGAGCACCGAAGGCGGTGGTGGAACCGGGGCGGCCACGCCCACCTCTGAAAGCTCCCTGCCATGATCACTCATCGTCAAGCCCTGACCTGGAACCCAGAAACACCTGGAGGTGGAACCTGAAGGCAGATGCCAAGACAACTGACTATATACCTGGAGAGACCTGGAGAAAGTCAGAACTGATCACAACAACACTCAGTGGAGGACCGTCATAAATGGCCTATACTCCCCTAGCTAGAGCAGTGGTTCTCAAACATTTTTGGCTCAGTACCCTGTAGATAACCTTTTCATCCACGGCACCCCTGAATCACCCCTGAATTAGAGGATACATTATATATCATATTACGGTAGGTAAATATTTCCCCCTAAGCTACATTATGTTACGAGGAAAACAATATCCGTTCCCATTACGACAGACTGACAATAACTTTATTCTTTACCTTTAACCACTTGAACCACCTAATCTGGGGGAAACATTAGCCAAAAAACAGCCGATCTACAGGCTCACAACGCGTCGCAAGGCGATGCGTTGTGAGCTTGTACAGTGCATCTCAGGTATAGAGGGTCTAAAGGGTGGTTAAACTGAACTGATATTGATAAATTCCAAATATTATCAAACTACTCTGCGGCAGCCCTGGACTTGTGTCACGGCACCCTAGGGTGCCAGGGCACCCACTTTGAGAAACCCTGCCCTAGAGGCATTGTAATTCTCTTGGAACTGTGCAGAGTCAGACATACAAAATGACTGCTTCTTGGATGTCTAACTAACTAGGAGGCACCTCAGGGTCCACAATGAGTCTATTTGGACCCTGCAGACATACAGTAGATCTGAATACTTTTTGGAGGGACTATGAATTGGGCTTTACACATAGGCCTACAGTACGTAGCTGCTGTAGCTGCAGTACTTACTGTAGCTGCCAACAGCAATTGTTTTTATAATGATTTTTTTCTTTTTCTTTCCAGCAATGAAAAGGTATACGGGATAGTATTTGGAATGTTTGCATCATTTGAAAAGGCATAGGCCTATGTGCTTTGTGTGACACTATGCAAATGATTCTACTTTATAGGAATTTAAACTGAATTATCTTCAGTGCTCTCAGCTGTGCTAATGCAGAATAGAAACAGACTGTCTCCTTCACAATGGCCTCCTCTGTTTCATATTAATCTCCTTTACCTTCTGTCGGCCATCTGTGTGTACTGATTATTTATAAAGTAATTGAAGTATTACAGTGTTGGACAACTTTCTGTACACAGCAAATGAACTGTTAAGAGTTTGGGCAATTTTTTAGAGCATTAGGCCCACTTATTTCACTCACAGTTTATCAGCAGCACTACAAGAAGTACACTGGATTATAGTGAGATAGTTCACTAAGACTTTTTCTGAATTCTCAAAATTGTTGAAAGAGCTGAAATGACTGTTCAAAGCTCTTAGTATATTCTACGAATATCCTAAAGGGATTCCATGGTTGCAGGGATGGTGTGTATGCTCATAGGAAGTCCTCTCAGGGATCATGGGCAGCTAGCTGTTTATTTGGTCAGCTATGGAATGTGTTTATGACCGATTGACATATTCTTCAAGACAGATTTGGTCCCATTTTCTGTCAAAATAACTGTCAGCTATACCCATCTGCTCAGTGGTCTCTGGACAAAACAAAGTCTCCACAGTGTTTAGTCATCTACACCCCCAATGTGGAAAAATAAAATGTGATGAGGGATGGTAGAGCCAGTAAACCTTCTATGAGCCAGAACAGACCATAGGGCAGGGGTATTCATCTTCCAGGTCTGTGGAAGGGGACTGCTTGACGTGTGGATGTTGTGTTGATGTAGCCTACAGATGATGGTCTGGTCCAGGGGGTGTAATGTACAGTACCACATCACATGGTATTTCTCAAACGTATAGTTACAGATTTTCTATTTAGATTTATTTCTAAAGTGACATACATACTCTCCGTAAGAACTGTGGGCTGACATAGGGAATGGAGGGGGAGACAGATTCGTCACGTTTTGTCAGTCGAACTTTCCTCTAAATTTCTATCCGTCCGGCTGCGGACTGAGCTCAACCCGACGTGCTTTCTCTGTACGTTAGCCAGCAGCTAGGCTACATAGCGTCTCCCATAGAAGTGTTGCCTTGTGAGAGAAATAAGCAACCAGGTCTATGAAAACAAGCCCAAAAGAAGCAACTAGGCCACATGAATTTGAAAATAGCAGATCTACAAGCTCACAACGCGTTGCAGTGTGACGCGTTGTGAGCTTGTAGATCTGCTATTTTCTAAAAAATCCTGAAATAAAATATGGAATATTTGGAAGATTTTTTTAAACATTCTAACAACACAAATCTGGAACATATAAGCAACTGCACTTCAGAAAGGAACCCAAAAAAAAAACACAACCCGCAATTACCAATATTTACAAGCAACTTTACAGAAAAACAAGCCGCTTATAATCAGCGGACACGGCAACACTGTCCCGTGCTATTTACTCTCCCAACTGCCATCTAGTGGATGAATAGGTATATAGGCCTATACGTTCTCGTATAAACGTATTGGACTATGCTTTGCTATATGCTAACATTGTAGCTTGTGATAGATTTATACTTACAGGTGAAGTATTTAAAAACTATTTCCATTTGGTCAAAGAAGACATAGACCTTCACAACATTAGTCGACATGCCCACAAGCTGCCAGTTTGGTGCAGTTATGAAGCCATTCTTATTTTTCCATTAGATTTAAGATCACAAGAGGATTATTGCATACAACTCATCTGTTTGACATTTGTTTCTATTTTATATCTTTTAAATTACTCTCTGTGAGAGTAATTTTCGTTATTAGGGGTTCAAGCCCCGAAGAGCTGAAACCCTATAGCTTTTTCCCTGTGAGATGTTAAGTGCTAGAGACATGACATTTTCACCAGCGATTGTAAAGTTGTGTTCATTACTTGCACAACAAATACGACTCCAATTGACATGATGAAGGCACTAACTGGATTCTGTGAGTTCAGATGAATCTATTCATATAAGTCATGCCCATTTGCACCTAGATAGATTTTCCACACATTTTGACATCTGCTAAATAGGGTTGCCACCTCAGTACTGTAAAAATCCTGGAAACAAAGCCGGCAAACTGCGTAAGCAAGACCTGTGCAGAGTAAAACTCTGGGTTTCAGGTTTTACATAGTGCAGAAGTCCAGCTTAATGAGTCAGACAGCTTTTTGAATTACCCCCTGGATGACTAAATATGACTACTGTACATGCGTGGTAATCATACAAAAGAATATAACTTTAGCACTGTATAGTCCCAATTTGATGGTGAAATTGTAGCATACCCCTGAGTCCTCGACTGAAAATTATCAGACTCTGGCTGTGACAATACCACTTAAAATAAAGTGATGTTCAGGTTATGTATAATAACAACTTTAATCAGTCTTGACAAAGTGCATCAAACAAAACTAGTTTCTCAAGAAATAATGTCTTCACTTATCACTATGCCATACACCCTGCAGGCTAGAAAATAACTCTCAAAACGTCTCTGACAGTACAATATGAATAGTGTCAAAACTTGGTTCATCAAGTACACATAGAACTCCATTAAGTTGATCAGCTATAACAACATAAAGGATAAAAGAAAAAACATATAGTACATACAGTATTACTGAAAAATCATTAGGGCGGCAGTGGCTCAGGAGGTAGATCGACTGCTTTGGAATCAAAAGGTTCCCACTACGATCATTGGCCCCCCTAGTGTCGAAGTGTCCTTAAGCAAGACACTGAACCCTTAACTGCTCCCAATGAGCAGGCTGGTGCCTTGCATGGTTTCCTCCGCCACCCACCGGTATGTGAATGTGTGCATGAATGGGTGAATGCAATGTACATGGTAAAGCTGGATAAAGGCTTTATATACTGTAAATGCATCATCTCATTTGGTTTGGCTGTTAGAGTCATGTTAAATAAAAGTGCATTGGTTCATCAGAAACATATAGAACTTCACTAGGCTAATTAGGTTGATCAACATTTCAGTTGCTCCTCTGCCTTCATATTTCACAATAAATGTAGAGGCATATATAGGGCATAGCAGTGGTGGCCATTTTGTGGTTCCACAAACATATTGATATCAATTATTTTAATCCTAGAATCAAGCCATCCAGGCCATAAAACATTTGATTATGTGAATAAACAAAGGTATTCAATCGTTGATTCTAGGCTTAAAATAATTGATATACATATTTTTGGAAATCTCTATGGGAAAAGTTTATGGGCTCATTTTGAGTGGAACCACACAATGGCCACCACCGCTATGCCCTATCGTGATTACACAGCTTTATACTGATCTTTATACTGATGGTCTCAACTAGCTTGCATACAGCTAGTGTTTTTCCCAATCCTTATTATATGATACAAAGCGTGAGACTTTTGTGAAGAACACAATGTTTCATTTGCCTTCATCTTCCTCCGTCCACCCATTGTTTGATTTGTTTAGTTTAGGCTAGGAGGACTGTAGGCTACTTCTGACGTTGCTTCAAATCCCACACACTGCTTTCACGTTTCGACACCACAACCAATCAACGTGTTATGTAAAATATGTGATTGGGTCAAATCACATTACTGTAGGAACAAACACTGGAAGCTATCTACATTTTATCAACCACTTAAACCCCATATGGTTGAGCGGGCTCTACACTAGTGTATTTTCAGTTTTCTGTTAGCGTGCGTTGCAATGCGTTGTGAAAGCTTTCCCCACAATACGGATGCTGCTGGGGTTTAAGTGGTTAAGCAATACTAAATTATGAAACACTTGAAAATAGATTCCTGGATAATTATTCCTGGAGAGATAACAAAATTCCTGCACTGCATGTCCACAGGCGAACCCTGGATGGGTTTCAACCCTACTCATAAACCATAGCTGTGATTGTCATATTTTCTGTGGATCATTACTGGACTAAGTTGATCAACACAGCTACATATTACAAGATATTGACCAATGAACATAAAAAGGGCATGGCTCAGCACATAAATAGACCAAAGTCTACATGGGGGCAATGATAACAGGATGTCTAAGTACTTGAAACATACCCGGAAAAGTTCGTTCAAATTGACCACTAGGGGGCGATACAAATGCAAAACAATGACTATAAAAAATTGTTTGGATGTTTCATAACACCATTGAACAATGTGTGTAAAATGATTTTAAAATCAAAAAGCATGCACATGCCACATGTGCATGCTTGGCACAAATGCTTGGTGTTGAGCACCCACAGGCGAAAACATAAATCTGCACTTCACGCATGGCAATACTGTGCCTATGCGAATTGGCCTTAACAGGCTCTCTCTCAATGGCTTGAATTCCAAACCCCAAATTGAATCTCTACAAAGCCACAATGTAAATCGTTGCTGTCGGGCAGAAACCTCTTATCTCCATATTCTAACTTTTGGTGTTTTTTCGTAAATTAATGTCCTACTTGATCACACTACAGCATCACACAAAAGCACCAAAAGTAGCACATCTACAAACTCGAAACGCAGTGCGGAGCGACACGTTTTGAGCTTGTCGATCTGCTACTTTTTTTTTTTTAATCCTGAAAAGTAACAGTTTTGGACATAATGAGGTTTTCACCCGACAGAGACGAAATGTATGTAGCATTCTATAAGCTTTGCTTATCCCTTTGCTGGTTCCCCACATTCACAATACAATTCTTTCACAACGCAAAAGCAAACTCTCCCAGCGTGTGTTCTCTTACAACCAAGTACATGTATACGACTATTTACATTGTCTTTGAAATTGAAATTGAGTTGCAGGAAAACCGACACATGCTTTGAATTTAGAAGAACGCATTTAAAAGTGAGGTTATGGGTTATGAAGGGTTATCAGGTTATATTATCTTTAGGTTGTCCTTATTTCCATAAAGTGATTTATGACAACTTATTAACATCATGCGAGTGGATTCATGTGCAGTTCAGTGTTAGTGGATTTACACTCCACATTAGAGCTCACAGGCCTTTCCACTGGTTTCTTATTGTCTCCACCAGGCCGAAAGGCATGGCGAGAGAGTATGTTTTACCCTCCGTCCGTCCGTCCGTCCGTCCGTCCGTCCGTCCATCCGTCCGTGTGTGTGTGTGTGTGTCCTGTCTGTGTGTTACCAGCTAATCTCCGGCACTGTTGGCCCGGTCGCTGCGAAACTGTGCACACCCACTCCCTGGATGCCAATTCAGAACCTCTGCCCCACATTTTTCACATGGGCCTGTTATAGCGCCACCAGGAGGCTGATTTGTGCAAAACCCATTTTTTCCCATTACACCTACAGCTTTTAACCAAACGTCATGCAAATCGGTACACAGTATCTCTATAGTCATGTGATCAACCCTGATCTGTCCGATTTCCCATATTGCATCCTCATTGGCTAAGGTTGGCTTCCAAAGTTTGCAGGATTGGTCCATTTTGAACAAACTGCCTCCAATCATGAACGCAGCTTGCCATTTCCATATAATTGCACACGCACATTCCCACTAGGCCGAGGAAGAAATGCCACTTGAAAATTTTCATTTTTGCATTTTTAACTATAACTGCACCGATCTGCGTGAAACTTTGCACGCACACTCCCTAGAGGCCAAGGAAAAACATCTGGACTGCATTTTTCACATCTGCTTTTTACAGCGCCACCAGGAGGCCGACTTATGTAAAATACATTTTTGGAGATTATTCCTTCAGATTCTGTCCAAAAAACACGCAAATTGGTACACTGCATCTCCATAGTCATGTGATTCTGATGGATCTGTCCGATATTTCATATTCCATCCTATTTGGCTTACAGTGGCTTCCAAAGATTGCAGGATTGGTCAGTTTTGAACAAAATGCCTCAAAACATGAACGCAGTGTGCAATTTCCGTGAAATTTTGCATGCAGATTCCCACTAGGCCGAGGAAGAAATGCCCCCCTTTTCACATTCACATTGGCCTGTTATAGCGCCACCAGCAGGTCTAATTTAGCAAAACACATTTTTGGAACAAAATGCCTCAAATCATGAATGCAGTGTCCGATTGAAAGGCCTAAGAAGAAATGCCACCCTTTTCACATTGGCCTATTATAGCGCCACCAGGAGGCCACAATAACCTACCTGACCTGGCGGAGACCTGTGCTCCGAGGAGCACTTTTTCTAGTTTTCTATTATTTTTTCTCCCTTTCCTCTTCTGTTGTCTGATCTCAGTATACTAAATATCAACTTGGCATACAAGGTAATCCATTTGGCAGATTCATGCATGAAGACATTTTGGTGACCCCATGGCCACCCTTTGGTCAATATGTCTGGTTGTGTGTACAGTAGGGAGCAGCACCTCCTCTAGGGGCTACTAGTGGGGCTAACGTAAGGTGGCATTACACTACGAGATAATCGAGGGTGAATCTCGGGCATAAACATCGTCTAGTGTGAGGGTTCAAAGATCCAATCTGAACCCTCCCGAGTTGCTCACAGGACGGTCGGGGCCACCGATCATTTTCAAAAATGTTTGATATTTATCTGGATCGCTACTGTATGGAACACCTGGCGCGGGTCGGACCGAGAGAAATATGGCCGCTGTTCCAACACCGCAATGTCCGATTGAAAGGCCTAAGAAGAAATGCCACCCTTTTCACATTGGCCTATTATAGCGCCACCAGGAGGCCACAATAGCCTACCTGACCTGGCGGAGACCTGTGCTCCGAGGAGCACTGTTTCTAGTTTTCTATTCTTTTTTCTCCCTTTCCTCTTCTGTTGTCTGATCTCAGTATACTCAGTACCACTGTACCTTTTTGCAAACTGTTAATAAAGTATTCAATCAATCAATTAAAAAAAAAAAAGCAAAGATTTGAGTTGCAAATGTAAAAAAAAGATGTGCGCACATTTTCAAGATTTTTCAAAAATAGCAGATCTACAAGCACATAGCGATGAGCTTGTATATCTGCTATTTTTCAATAGCCAAAGTATACAATAATGGTTAAAGTGGGTAAAATGATTGTGACGCTATATTAACTTATTCAGCTGGGGACCCCCTGGTACCCCGCCAAGGACCCCTGGGGGTCCCCGGACCCCACTTTGAGAACCAATGTCCTATACCCTTCTGTCCTTTCCTCCCTTCCACTGCCCTTCTCTCCTCTATGGTCTCCTCTCCCACCAGTTTGTAAGTGCTCCTGGGGGCCTTGAAGAAAGCCCATACCCCCCGCATTGACATCTGTTGCCTGCTACCACTGAGTCACAGACACACACACACACACACACACACACACACACACACACACACACACACACACACACACACACACACACACACACACACACACACACACACACACACACACACACACAGGCACACACAGGCACACACACACACACACACACACAGGCACGCACGCACACACTTCCTTTCCTGAATCATCACACCCCCACCGCTGCTGGTTCTCTCCATAGAGTTATATTAGATAACTCTACTCTATGGCTCCCTCCTGTTGTTTTATACCTCTCTATATTTCTTTCTTTTTTTTCTTTCTTTCTTTCTTTCTTTATTTCTTTCTTTCTTTCTTTTTTTCTTTCTTTCTTTCTTTCTTTCTTTCTTTCATCCGTCCATCAGGTCTATTAGGGGAGAAGGGAACCCTGCGAGACGAACTTTCAAGCAGATATTTCACAACAATCTTCACTTTTGCCCACAGTCCTGCTAATTCTGTTTAGCTCTGCTTTTATACAAACACATGTGCGGTGGGGGTCTAACTCACATGGGGGTATTGGCAGCCAGTCCATGCAAGCTGTGTTAATACAATACGTGTGTGCGCACGTGTGTGCACGCACGTGTGTGTGTGTGTGTGTGTGTGTGTGAGTGTGTGGGGGGGGACTACCCCCTATGATAACACATTTTCAGGAAGAATTGCTCATGAAGAGATGTGCTTATTATGTGTTCCATTTTGCTGCCCATTCAACCCCTTTGGTCTTCAATGTGTAAACTGCTGCGAGCTAGCCAATAAGCTGCTTGCCAACCATTTTCTAGAAATAAATCATTATTTACATTTAACACTACCACCGCCAGGCCCGTAGCCTACGGGCCGATAAATCCAACCGTAAAGCGCCGATCCCGTAGCCTACGGGCTGTGGTGCTTTTTCCTTTTTTTCGAAAAAAAAAAACTTTTTTCAATTTTCGATACGGCACATTTCATTATAACACCACCGGAAACGGAATTATTTGGGATCACGTTTTGCCGTTTTTCTCCTCGCTGATCACTGTTTAACATAAACCGTTCTAACTACAACATGGCGGCTCCGTTTGACACGTGGTTTTCACTGGTAGACGCAGGGAGATCTCCGCGATGTATACAAACAGTGCACAGCTCAATCTTAAGGATTTTAACGAGGTCTATGGCGACGTGAAAAAAACAAAAAACAACAATAAAACGTTGGCACTGGTGAGTACATTATGAGATGAACCTCTGGCGGTCAATGTGTTAATGTACCAGTATTAATTTAATAATTATATAAAAATAAACCTAACAACATTGAAATTGGCAATCCAATCTATCTTTACGAATATTTTTTGGCTTGTTTAGATGGACGAGAGTCTGGCGTGTCCGTGCACTGCTTTGGTTGAATTGACATTATAAAACATTGAGCACCAGCCACACCAGCTAATCTCATAGATTTGCAATCGATAGCGAATTTCACCCCAAAGTTCTGTGATTCTTCAATTATTCTTTGGATAGCCCTAATACAGTGGGGCAGTTGCCAAATGAAGGTGTCAACCAACTGTCTGTCAGCGAGGCCAACATGTTTCTCAGAAACTACTGGCTGGATTGTCATGGAACATGCATACTCCCCAGAGGATGAACCATACTGCTTTTGGTGACCCCATAGTCTTTCTAGTGCCAACCTCAGGGCAAAATATCAACTTGGCATACAAGGTAATCCATTTGGCAGATTGCTGCATGAAGACATTTTGGTGACCCCATGGCCACCCTTTGGTCAATATGTCTGGTTGTGTGTAGGGAGCAGCACCTCCTCTAGGGGCTACTAGTGGGGCTTACGTAAGGTGGCATTACACTACGAGATAAGGGCGATTTAAGGGGCGGCCATAGCTGAGTGGTTAGTGAGCCTGCCTAGGGAGCCAGAAGCCCTGGTTGCCCCAGGTTCGATTCCAGGCCAGGCCAGCATATGTGTCGATGAAATGAAATTTGTCCCTGAACATGACTCTTAACCCCTAATTGCTCACAGGTTCTCATTGGAAACAAGACAGCAAGGACTTTCATGAACGACCTGTTAAAAGGAATTATCCTTATCCTTATAATCGGGGTAAAAAACAACCCTCGAGTATCGGGGGGGGGGGGCGTGTCTACCCCAGCCTAGATCGGGGGCGAATCTCGGGCATAAACATCGTCTAGTGTGAGGGTTCAAAGATCCAATCTGAACCCTCCCGAGTTGCTCACAGGGAACATGAAGGAGAAAAGTGCTAACAATATGGTGGTAGAATCGAGACTGGTAAGAGACACATGGAGTACAGCAAGACACAAGAACTACCCACAGAGTAGCAGGTTAAGGAATGAGAAAGTTTCAAATTGAAGGCAGGACTAGACCGTCTCTTTTAGGAAGACTTAAAAGGAGTGTAACTTTTTGGGGTCATTTTTTTTTCTCAATTTAGTCATTGACAAGTCCCCCCATGTGTACTGCGGTCCCTGTCACTGCCAACCTCCACTGCTGGTCTGAGGGTGTAGACAACCACAACATGCCTCCTTCCCATACACACTGACTCGCCATCCGCTTTGCGACAGTGAGGAGCATGCCGAGGAGAGTGGAACACGTGCAGAGGTTCACCCGGTCTTCTTCCAGGAATCTTCTGTTGCAGTGACAAGGACACAATCCCCTGCCGGCTTCCAAACCTTGCACACTGCCAACTGTGCTTGTTGGAGTGTCGCCAAGCCGGAGGCACCGGTGCCGGGAAGTGAACCCTGTGCAACAAGGATTAAAGCACTGTGTGTGTGTGTGTGTGTGTGTGTGTGTGTGTGTGTGTGTGTGTGTGTGTGTGTGTGTGTGTGTGTGTGTGTGTGTGTGTGTGCGCGCGCGCGCGCATCTGTCATAAACCTCTATCCTTAAAGATCACTGACCAAATCCATATCTGAGCCTCAGCTAAAATATAATCATAATACTTTTAATATAATTTAATATAACTTTCTCTAAAATGTCACAGATTTAACTGAATATTTAAGTGGGATATGAATTAATATCCCTATGGAGCCTGCATTCAATATATGGGTGGTCTTGAAGATACAGTATACTGAAAATATTCCTATTGTGTTGCAATATTGCCACGTCGGCATTCCGTGCCTCGATCCCGCCGTGATCTGTGCGGGTCTTGACAAAGGATCAGTTGAATAAATAGATTAACATTCTGTGAAGTTAATCTATTTATGGTGGTGATTCCCTTGGGATTCCCTGACTGTGTGGCAAGGGGGTTGGAATGGTAACATGGCTGGAGCAATTAGTGACCTGATTCACAGACACCACTGTTGGTATGTATCCATTTTGTGAACCGTCGAAGGTTGCTCTTTAACCTGTGTGTTCCATTACGCACAGATAAACTCAAGAACCAAACCATCCACAGCAAAGTGGCGGCCGAGTTTTGTCCATGTTTGACATGGTGAGTTCATTCTGTGGTGGGGTCGCTCATGGTAACAGTTCTGTGTGCAGTGTTTTAGCTTGCACTGATTGGTCAGCCCTAGGGATACAGCTCTGTCCTTTTTTAACTCCCCTCAGATGGGGCAAATAAAGGCTGGGTATGAAATAAGAACATGAACATGGTAAAATCGATTTCAGATTTGATCCTTAAAGACTTTAGGTATTTGGCTCTGTAGTCTCCTCAAATACTCATTTTACACGAACACACTCACGAAACTGCGCATCTATGTAGGTTTTAGCTTTAAGAGCTAATAAACTCCTTTCCCACTCCAAGTAAACGAATATTTTCTGTTTTGTTGTTGTTTTCTTTTTCTCTCTCTTATTTTCTTTCACAAATGCGGCATATCATATGGGCACCATTAAGAATAAAAGGATGTCTGTCCTCTTATTAATGTGACGTTCTTTTGCCAGAAATTAGGGTTTCATAGACGGTAAACTCTCTCTCTCTCTCTCTCTCTCTCTCTCTCTCTCTCTCTCTCTCGCACGCACGCACGCACGCACGCACGCACGCACGCACGCACGCACGCACGCACGCACGCACGCACGCACGCACGCACCCAGAAGCGATATACAATTACAATTCTCCAAACTTTCATCGCTATGAAAAGGAATGGGGTTGGGGGGTTAATAAAGGATCTGTTTACAAAAGAGTTGGAATTCCCTTGAATAAATTGTCTTTTACTTTGGATTGGATGGTTGTAAATATTCTTTCCAGTCCAGTTTTTTTGGGGCAAATGCGAGTGAAATATTCCCATTGTAGAGCCCTTGTGTCTCTTTATTTGCTCTTCCATCGGATCAGAGGAAAAGGTTAAACATTAGCAAGTCTACCTGTGTGTCATGTTTTCATCACTTCTGCTCGGAGATGGAGAAACCCATGCCTATTGTCTTGTTCTGGGAAAGAATGCCGGTTGTAACTTTTCCCACAGTGGGTGTTTTTTGTCCAGTGGGAAATGGATATTGGCAAAAAAAAAAAGGCAAAACCATTGCCTTCTACAAAGACAGTGTCTGACAACAAAAAAATATATTCTCTTAAGATCAACATTTCACCAGCCAGCTCTAACATTCAGTCAGGAAAAGTCAAGTTATAAGTAGATTTAACCATTTATTACAACAAATGGAATACAGTTAAACTTGAGCTTAATGAACGCATTGCAAACCTCCCGTATAAAATAGCGGCCTAAGGACTTTAAATCAGAATAACATTTGAGTCTATAGTACCAGACTCTGATCAAAAAGGTGGAGGCTGGGGAGGAGGAGGCAGCTAGAAGTAGAAGTATAGCAGCGTGAGAAGCAGAGCGAATGAAAGAAGAAGCCATGTTTAAAGGCGCTGCCCTGTTGAGAGCACTCTTATTGGAGTGTAGAAAAGCGTGGGTGATTTGGTAACGATTAGATTTTTTTGATTTGATTTATTTGTAAAGGCAAAACCACATGGTCACCGCAGTTCGAGGATTACACAAGAAAGTCCTGAGACTTATTTCCGTTGAGGTCCTCTTACAATTAACAGTCAATACGTTAAAAAACATTACAGTACAAAACATGTAACTAACGTCACACTACAAAGACACAAGTAACATACACAGTACAGCCACAGTACACATTACACGTTACGCAACAATACAAAAACATTAGACATACACAGTACATGCATACAAGCAATACAAAAACACAAGTAACATGCACAGTACACATACACAAGCAAGTGCTACCTTATCTTTCCTAGTCTAAAGACCCTCTATAGGGGAACCTTTTCTAATAGACATGATTTAGTTTTCTGCTTAAAAGTCCTCGATCAGCAGAGCTGTGATTGGTGTGTAGAAAAACGTGGCTGATTGGAATCAATCAGCAGACTCACAGCTGATTACAGTTGAGGTGTGTATGACTCCTGTGCCCTGCATGAACTAACGCAATGCTTCATTTGTTTAGTCCTTATATGTATGGATCCAGTAAAAACTGGTTAGACCCATACATTGCTGCCAGTGATACACCTATGATTAAATAATGGTGGCTGCAAATGATACCGGGTCTTCCAAGGTGGGCTTGTTAGTTTTAACAGCATGAACTTTGGTGTCGTGTTTGTTGTGTTTGTCACATGGGATGCATCCTCTTCCTTCAGGGCAGTCTTTGGTGCTGTCACTCACACACTCAGGCTGTTGTAGCAGTATGTTTAACTCTGAGAATTTACAAATGTAACCAACCTGTAAGGGATTTTACTGTGTATAATAACTGCTCTCTGTGGATATGGCTTCATCTGGTGGGGATTTTGAAGTGTGTGTATGTACTTGTGTCTTACATGGAGCCTTCCTGTTGCGATTACTGTTATACTTGATGTAGATTGATGAAAACTGAATAAAAACATTTGAATAATAATAAGTGTCTACATGGAAGGATTGAATAAAGATATTTTTTGGGGTCTTGTCTTCATCGCTTTCTCTATTTTCTACTCTTCCACTACCCCAGTGATATTCAACTGGTGTCCCTTGGGATCAGATCTGGCCCCTTGTAGCTTTCCTGTTGCCCCTGGAACACAATCCATATTACACTTCTTGGATGGTTGGTTGTACATAGGGAATACTGTTTTGAATGTTTTTCATGACTCTTCAAAGGTTAATTAACCATTAAGAATTAAATGATGTCAACCATGTTCGCCATAATTGATTTTGGACTATTTCACTAGTATTTACCAGATACACGTTTCTTACCGGTTACCAGTTAAACAGTTCACCGTGAACATTTTGTTCATTTTTATTGTCACAGTCTTGTGGGCCCCAACTTAAAGCCATTTTACAGTTGTGGCCCCTTGCCTATAATCTAGTTGAATACCCCTGCTCGACCCCCTCCTACAGTATTTCAGCACCTTCTCTAACTCCTCTTCCTCTCTACTCCTCATTCCACCCCCACACTACCCAACTCTCTCTCTCTCTCTCTCTCTCTCTCTCTCTCTCTCTCTCTCTCTCTCTCTCTCTCTCTCTCTCTCTCTCTCATGCACACGCACACGCACGCACACACACACACACACACACACACACACACACACACACACACACACACACACACACACACACACACACACACACACACACACACACACACACACACACACACACACACACACACACACACACACCTCACCATACTCCTCCCCTCATTAACTTCCATTCCCCCAAGTCCACCACCATATGTTGCGTATGTTTCCGGGCTTGCAGCCAAACTTGACTCAGGGAATTGTAGGGAAGATCCACAAGTGCCAAGAAACATAGCGTTCTGTACGTTCTGCTTTACATTCAGACACTTGTGATTAAGTCCTGTTGAAGGAAAGTCTGTTTGACCGTGATGTAATGGCACTATAGCCTAATATATTGAAGTCTCATCACTTAGGTCATTGATGTTTTCAGACATGTCAAGGTAAGATTAAGAGTTACAATCAACAGATACAGATTTGTGCATGTACATGCAAGCATATGTGTGACACTGATTTAGATTAAATCGTTATTTTAAACTGCTCAATTGAAAATGTAAGTGCAAATTCTAGTTTATTGAAATCGGTTGCAAATTCTGAGTAGATTAGAGTAGTAGAGTAGTAAACTAAACTAAAATGCAGCTCAAGGATTACACTGAATTCATCTAGATTTAATGAAATTGATATATATATGTCACAGGGAAATTGGCATTCCAGGGAAATTGAAAGAGGAGCGCTCGCTTTTAGCCGCAGGGCTTCGGCACGAGGCGGGGCTTTTCGAGACAGGGTTTTTTACGCGAGGCTCGCGAGGAGGAGGAGGCTACAATTACTTTGAGTGATTAATTAATTTGCTGCGTTGACTATAATAATGTGATTAGTTTGTGATTAACCGGTTTGCCATCACTTCTCTGTGGCCAAGAACTACCATTCATCATGGATTTCTCTACGGTTTGTTTTGATTAGACAGAAGCGGGGTTGTGGTTATGCGTACATGGTGACTTGAGACATTCCACTGTGTTGACTATCAACTGATGAATGGTGTCAGACTCACTTCCTCTGCAGGAGCAAGTGGACATCAATCAATAGACATGAGTCAGGACTCAGGGGACTGTGTGTCAAGCCAACACTAAATACCAATAGCCATTAGACCACCAAAGGTGAGACCACAATAAACTGAGCTGTAAGGTTCAAGAGGTAATCCTACAGATTATTGTATTACTTACTTTGTTGTTTTCACTTGGAAAATGTCTGGTAAATAATAATAAACATAAACATTTGTTTTGTAAGCTGTGATTAAAATCATCGCAATGTTTCTCATAACCCATAAATGCTGTTGGTCATAATCCAATCCAATATCCAAGTTGTTTTCGGTTAACTTAAGTTCAAAATCTTGAAAAATGTTTCCTGAGGTAGAAAAAAATGTCTAAAACTTTTATGTGAGTTTTTGTACAGTGATCAAGGGAATTCCATAATTATAAGAATGATAATGGTTGTCACATAATTTCCTCATGCTGTGGTTATATGACACCACATTCAGCCATCCGTTCAACAAGCCACTGAACATTCCCAGATCTGGGAAAACTAGAATCATTATCCTGTTTCTGTGCTGGTGATCCTCGATCTCTTGTCAAAGTGAGAACATTGGTTGACCACAATCTATCAATCACTGTACAAGTTTAAACACCACCAACATTTACTCACCGATAACATGCCTTTATATTCTTTGGATAAGAAAGCAGCCCTACCACAGTACCTTGTATCCAAGTTAAATTGTTCACTACATTGTAAGAACTACAGTATAGCTGCACTAATGATTATGGTACTAAAAGCTTCTGGTGGTCTATGTCGTAACTACCGTATAGCCACACTATACTCATACAAAGGTTCCACACTCCATGTTATGGGTACTCCTATAGCAGAAACACACCTGCTGCATATTTTGTGTCTGGAATGCCATACTTTAAGAAATGCAGCATTATACCATATTACATAACGGGACACAAAACTTGACAATGATTTTAAGAGACACAGCTTTTTTTGTGTCATTCATCTTTCTGCTGACTTGAATTTCCATTTGGTGGAAATATAATCTGTGAACCACTCCCATGATGTACAGTCTGCAATTTATATCCCGCTAGCTACATTATATCTTTGTTGTTGAATACTTTAACATGTTGGACAGCTCTCCAGATGGGGCGTACTAAAGGATTACCATGTTAGGGGACCGGCCCAGATGTGTAATATATTGGTCTAACTGTATCACAGTTGCACATGGTTTCACACAGAGAACAGGATCAAAATTAACCCTTTCTGCCGGGCACCTTGTAAGCCCATGGATTGCCCTAAGACATGGAGTGGTAAAATAATATTATAACTAGATAAAGTGCTCCTCGGAGCACAGGTCTCCGCCAGGTCAGGTAGGTTATTGTGGCCTCCTGGTGGCGCTATAATAGGCCAATGTGAAAAGGGTGCCATTTCTTATTAGGCCTTGCACGGCAATCGGACACTGCATTCATGGCTTGGGGCATTTTGTGCAAAAACGTTGAAAGAGTTTTTGCTAAATTAGACCTGCTGGTGGCGCTATAACAGGCCAATGTTAAAAGGGTGGCATTTGTTCCTCAACATAGTGTGAAGGTGCGTGCAAAGTTTGACCGCAATCGGACGGTGCGTTCATGATTTGCGGAATTTTGTTCAAAACAAGCCACTACTACAAACTTTAGATGTCAATCTTAGCCAATGAGAATGGAATATGAAAAATCAAACACATCCGTCTTGATCACATGACTATGGAGATCATGTGTACCGATTTGCGTGAAATTTGGATAAAATCGGAAGGAGTAATATCTAAAAAAATGTTTTACGTAAGTCGGCCTCCTGGTGGCACTATAAAAGGCAGACGTGAAAAATGCAGGGCAAAGGTTTTTCCTTAACCTCTAGGGAGTGCGCATACAAAGTTTTACACAGATCGGTGCAGTTATAGGTACAAACATGAATCAGCCTGTTATAGCGCCACCATGAGGCTGATTTGAAAATGTTCAAGTGCCATTTCTTCCTCTGCATAGTAGAAATATGCGAGCAAAATTTAATGGAAATTGCATTCTGTGTTCATGATTTGAGGCATTTTGTTCAAAACGGAGTACTCCTGCAAACTTTCGAAGCCATTTTTAGCCAATCAGGATGGAATATGAAAAATCGGAATGACCCGTTTTGTTTAATGACTATAGAGATACTGTGTACCGATTTGCGATTTACCGATCTGTAGGAGTACTGTCAAAAAATATGTTTTGCACAAATTGGCCTCCTGGTGGCGCTATAAAAGGCCCAATGGAAAAAGTTGGGGCAGAAGTTCGGAATTGGCATCCAGGGAGTGTGTGTGCACAGTTTCGCTGCGATCAAGGCAACGGTGGCAGAGATTAGCTGGTCACAGACAGACGGACGGACGGACGGACGGACGGACGGACGGACGGACGGACGGACGGACGGACGGACGGACGGACGGACGGACGGACGGACGGACGGACGGACGGACGGACGGACGGACGGACACACACACGGACGGACACACGGACGGACGGACGGACAGGGGGTAAAACATACTCTCTCGCCATGCCTTTCGGCCTGGCGGAGACAATAATAACAACTAGACGCGTGGCAATTCAGGGCAATTGCAGAGTGTGGTTGCGCCGACGCGAGTCGCGGGTCGCTGCCGCCGGGACTCGAGGAATACGCTGGGAGGAATACCGTCGGAGGCTGCACCAATTGCATTGTCACGCAACTCCTGAGATCACTTGCGTTTCATTTTGAGAGGATTGATCCCCCCAACATATGGTTTTTGCATCAAAAGGTTACATTTTGAGCATTTGTGGCGCCCCCTATGGATCAAAGTGGAAATACTTTTGGGGATTTGTTGAGTAAACCACACTTGACATGTGATTCAAATTTGGGATTGACTGGACGTTTTGTTCGTGATTTGTGGGCTTTTTTGTAAAACGGGCCCCTCCCGCTAACTTTGGAAGCCATTTACGGACGAACGGTATGGACTATCAAAATTCTTTTATTATCGCATGGGTCCAGAGATCATGTGTACCGATTTTTGTGAAATTTGGACAAAATATGTGGGAGGAGGAGCTAAAAGTGTGTTTTGAAGAAAATTCTAAATGGCGGAAAATCCTGCCGCAAATGGGCGTGGCCTATATGGGGAGATGCGTCGTGACCCAAGGAATCCAGGTGAAAAATTTTGATTTTACGACCTACGGTTCAAGAGTTATAGGCCAAAACGTAAAGGGGGCTGTTATAGCGCCACCATGTGGCCGAATGGTGTGATAATTTTTTTTTTTTTTTATAATTTCGGACTAAATTATGAACCTCCCCTACAAATATGGTAACTCTAGCTCTTACGGTTTCTGAGAAAAAAATACTTGAATTTGAGTTTTTTCACTTTTCCATTAAAGCGGATGGGGAAATTTAATGCACTTATAAATCAATATCAATTAAACTATTTAACCAATCTCTTAGCAAAATACAAGCGCACGATTCCCGCTCAAGACGGTCATTTTGACATATGGCACGACATTGGGGGACACACAAAACTGTGGGAGGAGATGCGGTTCAAAGTATTGTTTATCTAGAAAAATAATAAAGTGTGAAGACTACTATAGTCTGGTTGCCCTGTTAGGGCAACCACACTAATAATACATGCAATTTATATAGCGCTTTTCTGGTACTTTAGCTTTACATTTTATTTTATTTTAATTTGACTATCCAGAGAATGTGTGCTGGGTAACCATGCTTTTTTTTTGTCCATGCAATTACCGTCATTACATATAAAGCTGCAATCCTCAACTGCTAGTCACTGAACAGCCCTTGTGGATCCAAGGCAGCCTTGGTGATAGTAGCTGAAGGAGGAGCATTATTCATTCACTATCCTAAGATTTTTCCCAGCCGTTCTGGGGATTAGATATGGGAACCTCCTTGTCACAAACCTGCTTCTGTAAGCTGGAACCGATTTGAACATCAAAGCTGTAGGACATAAACAAAGCACAGCACATGCGAATTGAACCAAAGGTTTAAGGTGCAGGTCCTGTGTCGGCCTATTGAGTCCACAGCTTCCGCAAAACGTGATTCAACCCTGTAATAGTTGGATGAGATTTTCTCCTAAGAGTAGTAGTTGGCTCAAATCAGAGCTGATTACTGTATGCTAACACTAAGCCTACTGAGACCAATAGCCCAATGGCTATACCACACACACACACACACACACACACACACACACACACACACACACACACACACACACACACACACACACACACACACACACACACACACACACACACACACACACACACACACACACACACACACACACACCTCCCAGGGTCTGGCCACAGCCGCGAGCTTTTACCTCCCCTATCCCTCTAACTGCCTTCAGCTGTCCAAAGTAAACACACACACACACATACACACACACACACACACACACACACACACACACACACACACACACACACACACACACACACACACACACACACACACACACACACACACACACACACACACACACACACACACACACACACACACGTACAAACACACACACACATACACACACACACACACACACACACACACACACACACACACACACACACACAAAAGCACAGTTGTTGTATCTATAAGGATGTCTTATTGAGAGAGTATGGATGAGAGCAGTGAGGCACTTATCGTAGGTTGCGCTTGCCAACATTAACTAACCCCACTAGAGCACACACACACAAAGAAATGCCATACACGATATATACGAACATATTCAAACACACGCACGCACACACACGCACGCATGCACATGCACAACAATGTGGCTGTTCAAAAAATTTCAGATATACAAGCTCAGAGTGTGTCACTTCGTGCTGCGCTGCGAGCTTGTATATCTGCAATTTTTTAATAGTTTTTTTTTAAGATGGGGGTCTGCGGCCAAATACACATCAATTTGGGGGTCCTTGACATGAAAAGGTTTGAGAACCACTGTCCTAAGCCACTGCTGCCCCATACAACATATCGGTATAGTTCAGGCCAAACGTTTTGATTGGTCGAACATTTGTCTCTCCAGCATGACTCAGCCATGCACCAATGAATTATGCCTCATCACAGTAAATATCACTCCACCATTGATACAATAATATTATCCTAATAATAATGTTGCTTTTCCGTTGGTAATATAAATACTGTATAGCTAACGTAAGTGTAAGTGCCTTGTTCCTAACTGCATCAGTGTCATGGAAATAACAACAGTAAAGAACAGTTATGTTGCTGAGCAAGAGACTTCTACAGATCAGAGGTTCTTGACCTTTTATTTCAAATCCAAACTGAACCAATTTATTCTAGAACCCAACCAATATGAATTAACCAATCCTAAACTGATCCTACTTTAGGGATGGCTACGTTAATGACATTCATTGTTTTATGTCATCTAAAGCAGTGTTTATCAACCCTGGCAAACGTCCCAATTTTGGGCCGGGGCTACTGCTGAGGTGTGCCGCGCCGTTTGAAGAAGGTTTGAAAAAAAAAAAAGAAAAAAAAGCTTTTTTTTAATTTATTTTTTTATACAATAATAATAATCAGGCATGCAAACAGCCCCGAGGTGAAAAGGGTGACAACATGCTGTTTTTTTTCGGGTCAGGTGTCACACTATTGCCCTATTTGGATTCAAAACCGCTAGTGGAAGCTGAAAAGCTACAAGTTTGCATGTCTGAATAATGCAAAAACAGAAATATTTGTTTGCATTTGCTTTTTTTCTCCCCCATATATTTTCATAATAAAAAAGTGCGTATCGTATCGTATCGAAATCGTATTGAAGTTGTGTGCCCAATATCGTATCGTATCGTTTCATGAAATTAGTGTATCGGCACACTCCCAGTGTGTTTGTATATATATATATATATAATTATATATATATATATATACCGTATATCTAGGTGTGCCCTGGGATCTTTTGGCTATGCCAGGTGTGCCTTGGCACAAAAAAGGTTGATAAACACTGATCTAAAGCATAATGCTTGAATTCCGTATGTCCTATGAAGGCTCTTGTGAATCTGCTGTAACTGCATGATGTCACTGGTTTCATAGTTCGGTTTCATAGTTCAACGTACAGTACAGAAATCAGTACTGTATACACATAACACACAAGCAGCAACTTCGATGAATGCGGTGATCATGTTCCAAGGGTGCTTGCTGTAATGTAAACAGTGGTGTTTGATGCTATTCCTCAGCGGGGAGTCTTACAAGCTAGCCTGCAAATACTTGCCCTGGGTGGACGGGGGAGAAGATAGCTTCCATGTGCAAAGATATCTGGATTACCAACCTCAGAAAAGGGACTTCCCGTTTTACAAATTCATGTTTTATTGACATAAACTCCTTACAGTTATCAACAAGTTTGATAGCGGTGGATAATTGATTTCCGAAGTTGGCAATTTGATGCAAAATTAGGAAAGTTAAGATTTTATCAATATAATCAGCTCTTAAGTAGCAGTATAATTTTACCTCTAACTGATTGGAGTGATAAAGTCTTTATTTTCCCTGCACTTTTCAGCCACATCAGAAGTGTGTAGTGGTCTAACATTATGGTCCATTGTCTCAGTCGTATTTGTTCAGGGATTTGGCCATGCTGTTCTTTTCATCATGCAGTGTGTTATGACTGGCGGTCACTCTGAAAGAAGAAAAAAAAGACCCAGACAAACCAAAGTGATTTTCAGTTTGTCAGCTTTCTCTGAGGTTTTCCAGGACCAGAAATGAGATCTGTTATTGTTCCAATCAAATAACAGTGGGAAACTTCAAAATATTCAATTTATGTTTTTCCCAAGAGACAGGACAGGAGCCAATGCAGTTGGAAAAAGACCACCCTTTTACGAGGAGTGATGTTTTGACAAATCAATACGAGAGAAATTACAACAGAGAATTAACTTATTAGGAATGTTTTCTAATGATGGGTGTCTCCTTTTCATCCTTGGGTGCGAAGATAAATAACTGTGTTGAAGTGCATTTTAATTTTGCTTGCTGTGATTTTTTTGTGGCCATATTTTAGCTATATAAGACCTTCTGACCTTCTGAGCAAAGAACAGGGAATAAAGTTGTTAGATCCTATTATTATGTCTAAGGAGTTAAGAGACTGAAGCCAGATGAGTAATATGGCACAGAATGGACATAATTCAGGATAACTGCTGCTTCTATACTGCATCACTCCCGCTGGAGTTCACAATTAAATCTACTTGTCGCCATTTGAGGACCTTGGCATTAATAATTAACAATGTATTCAAAGCGTGAGACTGAGTTAAGATGGTGGAAACCACGTGGGTGATCCTGTTGTTTCAAATCAGTAGCCCCCCCCCCCTCCAATCCATTTGTAAACACAGACACTTGATTGACAGACAGCATGCAAGCTTCATTAGTCACCTCTGTCATCAAGGCAGTCATTCAAGTGGTAAGGAGGTCAAGTCAGTTGACCAGTCAACCAACGCAGGGCTGGCCCAACACCATGTCAAGACCTTTATACAGGATATACAGTAAATACTATTTGCAAGTGTAAAGTGCAAGATGCGCATGGGATTTTGTCCCTAAAAAGATAAATTATAAAGGTAGCGTACTGTATGCTCTATTGTAAGCAAAAAGGGGTGTTGATTGAAGATTAAAGGTGTTTGACCAGGCTGTTTTGTTTTGTTTTGTTTTGTTTTGTTTTGTTTTGTTTTGTTTTGTTTTGTTTTGTTTTGTTTTGCTTTGTTTTGTCATCCTTGGGGGCTCTGATGTCCTCAGGGAAAAAGACTCGATCCTGCTTGGTCTGTTCTTGGTGACCTTGTGACACTGCAGGCGCTTGTTTATAACACCTGTACTAACACACACACACACACACACACACACACACACACACACACACACACACACACACACACACACACACACACACACACACACACACACACACACACACACACACACACACACACACACACACACACACACACCAGTGGAGTGGCCACTGTCACACAGTCAAACTGACAGAATAGAGTACCGAAGTCCTGACGTCACTCCCACTACCCCTGGGTCACAGCGTTATTTTTTCTATTAGAAACCCCATAGGGAATCTTAGATCGCGTCATATGTGAATGTTCCAGAAATAAACTAACCACCCCGGCGATTTTGTCAGATATGACTCTGTGTCGTTTATGATTGAGTTACATTTGATAACGTCTGTTTGGACGAATTAGAACTTTTTTACCGTCAGTTGATGCTTCATATCCATATGAGTAAAATCGCCGGGGTGGATTTGTTTAAGTGTATATCCCTCCCTCTCTCTCATGCATATTTACAGCTTTTTTTAAAGAGCAGCTGTTGAGATAAGAATGCATGTCACATTTCTCAGGCAGTTTATCTGCCTCTGAATGACCTCTCTAATGACCTTTAGATGGTGCCAGTTTAATGGAGTCACTAGACATGTGTATGTGCCCACACACACACTCTTTCTTTCTCTCTCTCTCTCTTTCTCTCTCTCTCTCTCTCTCTCTCTCTCTCTCTCTCTCTCACACACGCTCACTCACTCACTCACTCACTCACTCACTCACTCACTCACTCACTCACTCACTCACTCACTCACTCACTCACTCACTCACTCACTCTCTCTCTCTCGCACGCACGCACGCACGCACGCACGCACGCACGCACGCACGCACGCACGCACGCACGCACGCACGCACGCACGCACGCACGCAAAAACTCGAATGTAAGTACAATTAAAAGGGAATAAAGAAATGTGTAAACACAGCTGTGTCACATTGCAACTCTCTCTCTCTCTCTCTCTCTCTCTCTCTCTCTCTCTCTCTCTCTCTCTCTCTCTCTCTCTCTCTCTCTCTCTCTCTCTCTCTCTCTCTCTCTCTCTCTCTCTGAGCAGCAGGTGTATCTATTGTCATAAGCCACACTCCAGCCACACTCCTGGAAGCAAATGGCATTGTGGGCTATAAAATTGTCTGACTCCTCTAGTTGTTATTTCACTACCTTGTCTAGACAGGGCCAGCCGCTCTCTAAAAACATCTCAGAAAACATCCTCAAACATCACAAAAAACAACCTCAAACATCTCAGAATGTACCCGTTGACTAAGTTTCCTAAACCTCATTTGTCATCGTCGTTTGTTTTGTTTTGTGTTCCATGGCACTGTCAAGTTTCTTGTTCAGTCAACTTGTTGTGTTCAAATAAAACTGTGGCAATAAAGAAAATAATCTTGTAGCTGCAGTTGAGCTTTTCACGATCATGTTTATTTGAGTAGAATGTTTACATGGCCCTTTGGTTAAGCAAGTTTCAAGACTGTGGGCCCATGAAATCGATTCAAAACCCAAAATGTATCCTAGTTAGTGCACAGACCATACACTCCTTGTGGTTCAGGTTCTCTCCTCTCCTTTGCATTTTGTTTTCCGGTGTCTCTATACTGATTTATCTGAGATGAAAAGCATAACAATCCCCCAAATAAATCTTTAAAACATCAAAAAAGAGTACACTATGTTGCCTTCTTCTCACTCTTTTCCCAGCTAGTTTGCTGTTTATTGGCTCTCCCCAGCCTGGCCCATACATGATGGTAAACTGTAATAGCCGGGGCCAAGCATATGGCTCCAATAATATTAATAGTTGTGTAACATAGGAGAGATCAGACACAAGACAAGGGAGCCATTCAGATCTTGTCTTACAATGGGTCCTGGACTGTTTTCCATGTAGTGGCCTACACATATTATAAAGTACAAAAGACATGATGAATGCCTGTGATAATAGGTAGCATCAAATGAAGAGGTTTCTTAATGGTAAATGGGGCATTTTATACAGCGCATTATCCAAAGATCTACAATGTGCATTACATTCACCCATTCATGCAAACATTCACACACAGACGGCAGAGGCAACCAAGGCACCAACCTGCTCATCGGGGGCAGTTAGGGGTTCAGTGTCTTGCTCAAGGAGGACACTTCGACACTAATCCAGGGGGCGTTGGAGATTGAACCGTAAACTTTCCGTTTACGAAGCGGCCGCTCTAGCTTCATTGTCATTGCCGCCTTCCCAAAAGTATGTCCACCATTTTAAACTAGTTTTTTTATTTTTTATTTTTTAGGCTTCGTAATAAAAAATTGCACAGGCCAGATATGACAAATAACTTAAATATACAAAGAAATTATTGACATATTTAATAATTTTATACGTGTAAAAAAAGCAGAAATAGCTGATCTACAAGCTTACGACTCGTCACGAAGTGACGCGTTGTAAGCTTGTAGATCTTGTAGATCTGCTATTTATTGTTGTACCCGTTGTCAGAATACCCAGTGTGGTACCCACCACTACCATACAACTGTTCGACCAAATATGAAGATATAGGGAGCCCTGATATTGTCAAAAACATCTTCGGCTTTGGTTCTCAACAACCGTACACCAAGGTCCAACATACAGTACTTGTCCTGCACATCCCCAGGTCATTTGGGACACACACACGCCCAGTTTGAAATCAAAGAGTAGGGCGGTGCCCAAGTTATGCCCGGGACAATAACACAGACCGACAGACACACACACACACACACACACACACACACACACAGAGACACAGAGACACAAGTTTTGAGAGTTTTGAGCTTGAGCTGCATAGGAAAGGGAGATGTAGCAGGGTCATGTCATGCTCTACCACACACCAGACATGAAGACCTTATACAGGATAGGTGGAAGCTAGGGTCTATAATGAGTTCCACTGTACAAAGTCTAGTTTTATGAGTGCGCAGTGTTTCATATCACAGTGCTAGGACCATTAAGACTATGTGACAGAATTGGGTCACAGTAGGAAGTCCACTACTTCTCAATGAATAATGGCATACTGTACATCCAAGAGGTCATGCTGCTGTCCTGCTCAGCCCCATTGTATCAACAGTGAGAGTTACAGTACAGTGTGAACCATGTTTCAAGATGACTAAGCTTTAGACATAATGCTTCCTTCTCAGGTTACAGTGCATGGACCAGATTCAACACAACTGCTGCTGTACTTACAGTAAGCCACATTAACAGAGGAAGAGACAATCTCAGTTTTAACCTGTTGCTTTAGAGGATGTAATCTAAGCAGAAAGGAGAAAATCAAGATCACATTCACACCGCTCCAAATACTGTATGTAAAAAAAAAATATTCTGCTGTGAAATTGCTGCCTCTTTGCTACTGACACGTGCAGTGTGATATAGATTGTAGACTAAAAGAAGTGACATAAGACTTTAGACTGCAAGCTATGAGGGACGAATTTTCATTGATCTCCCATCTAAAACTGTTTCGCACATAGGGTCCAATAAACATCAGCCCAATCAGCGTCAAAATATTGCACAAGTGCTGCATATCATAATGATGTACATTCAAAAATAAAAACAATATGCACGACAGGATGCTAAATTATTGCCAACATATGCTCTCAATTAACGTTAAGATTTATTACTCGCTAGAGTTACAGGACGTCTTCTCTCCTTTGAGTCCACTATAACTGCTATATTACAACAGAGCACGTGCTCTATGAAAAAAACATCACTTCAGGACATAATTAATGTCCTAATATGCTACTTGACTTGACTTGTTATAATGTGAGGGTTAGAATATTCTGAATACTTACTTAACAAGCCTATAAAGGCTATAACAAAATCATGTGGTGTATCAACACCAGACAGATCTGTTAGAGCGGCTTAAGAGTCTAACCGCCAACTACTCTCCATAATTATAATTTAAGTCCACCACATTGGCCTTGTCAGCCATCAGTACCAGTGGCAAAGTGGGATGTTCTGCAGCAGCACTGTGGCTAGCCTCACATGCAGGCTGTCTAATTGAGCTTCGCCTAACATGTGCTGAGGCCATGTAAAGGAAAACATCAACAACAGCCCAGAAACGTGTTTACACAGAAGTTTTGCTGTTCAGTATAGCCTAGTTATAAAGGTTACAAACTGCACCTTGTTGACTCTGATGTTTTACAATAATACAATGTTGCTTTCTTTTCGACACTCAAAATGTACAGCGTAGAGTTATGAGGAGCCATTGCGAAAACAAAGCATGCTTTGTTTGTATTCCATGCAGTGGCTGTGATTAACAAGCTCAATAGTTCAATTAGGCTGAAAATGGAAAGCAAAACAATGTTGGATGACGGCCAAAAAGCAAAGAAGGCAAAGCAGCTATAGAAGCAATTTTGACTGCTAAGCGAGCAAAATTACATCATCAACCAAGAGCAGGGCCCCTGTTCTTGATTATTCATTTATAAAATATAGGTCCAGATTATTTCTGCAAGAGACCAACATTTCATATTGTTCCATAATAGTTTTTGTTGTTGTTTTTATTTAATTTTTTACCTTATGCAGAGAAATAAGGCCATATTTGTTACTATGGGACAAGGACTTTTTCTAGTTGCAACACTCCACTTTGGACTGGTGCAGTACATTGATTTCAGTTTAGAAAGCACATCTACATTGCAGCTCCAAATAGATACAACTTGGGTGGAAAATCATGTGGTGCACAAACAAAATATCTTCAACATCGATCCGTCACCCTGTCACAGTGTTGTGGACCTGCCTACATCTAGTCCTACTTCCACCGCCAAACCTCTCCGGCTATGGCTAAACGCTCTGAACCTTAAAACCCTATACCCAAACATCCCTTTATTTGTGGTTTTCCCTTCCCATGTCAGATTCATTTTCTGTGTGTCTTATTTCACAATACTGTTAAAAATGTGATGTTTTGCGATGGTGTTTACGCCGGTGTTTAGCCGCACACTTGTAAATAGTCAAACCCTGTTTACAAGCATGCCCTCCCCGAAGGCTGTAAGGGCTACAGAAGTGGGCAACCCTGGCAGGGTCAAAAGTCCATTCTTAGAATGTGATGTGACGACTGCCATACCGACCTGAAGAAACCCTATCGCTGAAGTCTTTAACAGCGCATTTCATCCATGTTAACCTATTAAGACCGGGAAAGCATCCTTCATTTTTTATTTTAACCACTTTAATCATTATCTTATACTTTGGCTATTCAAAAATAGCAGATATACAAGCTCTATGAGCTTGTAGATCTGCTATTTTTTTTTATAATCATGAACATTAAGTGCAAATATGTATTTTTAAAGCGAACATTTGTAACTCAAATCTTTGCTTCTGGGGATTCTTGTCTTCTAAATTTTTTTTAGAAGACATTTTGAAAAAAATTATGTTGCTATAATATCAGTGGTTCTCAACCCTTTTCATGTCAAGGGTCCCCAATATGACATGTATTTGGCCGCGGACCCCCATCTGCTATTTTTGAATAGCCCAAAGTATAAAATAACGGTTAAAGTGGTTACAGATGTGTTCCCGGTCTTAATGGGTTAACCGCCTCATCATCTTTAACACTTTTCTAACTCCTTAATACACTGACCCACATAAAACCTTTTCAATTCCCGTTTTACAAGCACATCGTATGGCCATGTCTTCTCTGAATCACCCGCAGTCAGCTCCATTACTCTCCCTGACATTCTCTCTTCTTCTTACTTCTCACGTCAAGCTGTTTTGGTGATAAATTATCCATCTGAGTGGTAGAGATGAGAGAGAGGGAGCAAGAGAGGGAGAGAGAGAAATGGAGAAAGACACACATTGGCTACGGGCCCTCACATTAAAACCTTCATTCTTCATTTCAGTGGTGTAAAGTAAATAAGTACATTTACTCAAGTAGCCTACTGTACTTAAGTACAATTCTGAGGTATTTTTTCCTTTCTTGAGTATTTCCAATTTTCAGTACTTTTAATTCTACTCCACTACATCTCAGAGGCAACTATTGTACTTTTACTCCACTACAATTATTTGAAAACTTTAGTTACTAGTTACTTTGTAGATTTTGATTATTATTACAAAACATACATTAACCATACATTAACATACATCTACAAGCTCACAATGGCTGTTTTCAAAAGATCTTTATACGTTACATATGAAAACTTGTGCATAATGAGTACTTTTACTTTTGGTACTTAAGTACATAAGTACATTTTTATACCAATACTTTTGTACTTTTACTCAAGTAAATTTTGAATTCTGGACTTTTACTTGTATTACTTGTAAATACAAAGTATTTCTACATTGCAGTATTGATACTTTTACTTAGGTAAACAAATTGAGTACTTTTCCCACCACTGCTTCATTTACATGTGTACACTCTCAGAGTTACATTAACACTCAGGATTGTTACAGTGCTCACACACTGTGCTGTTTCACCATCGTCTTGTATTGTGAGTTTTATTGGATAGAGAAGTGAGAAAGAGGCGATAGAATTAGAAGGACACCAAAAGAAAAAGGGGGAGAATGGGATGGAGACAGTGGGAGAGCAGAGGAGGGGTGTTTTTTTCTTTTTTTTTTTCTTTTTTGAGAGCTTTTATATTGAGAGGATTTGAAACCTTGCATCTCAGTTTACATGAGCAGGGCTGTAGCCAGCTGCTGCAAGAGGGAAGAATACAAGAGCCCTCCTATGGCGCTCGCTCTCTCTCTCTCTCTCTCTCTCTCTCTCTCTCTCTCTCTCTCTCTCTCTCTCTCTCTCTCTCTCTCTCTCTCTCTCTCTCTCAGTGGTAGAAGTACTCAAAATGTTTTAAGTAAGTAAAAGTAGCAATACCACAATATACAAAATTGTACTTGAGTAAACATGCAAAAGTATTGGCTTCAAAATGTACTTAAAGTACCAAAGTAAAAATGCTAGAAAACAAGAAAAGGCTAACTTTAAAAAAAAAAGCAGATCTACAAGCTCACAACGCATGGTGATGCAACACATTGTGAGCTTGATTGTGGGCTATTTTCTAAAAGCCAAGGTATAAAATAGGGCTTAAAAGTCAAAAGTGCAATTTGCCTCTGAGATGTAGTGGAGTAGAAGTTTAAAGTCTATTTTTTTTATAAAGGTTCCTCAAAATTGTACAGTAGGCTACTTTGAGTAAATGTACTTGGCTACTTTCCACCAATTATCTCTCTCTCTCTCTCTTCTCTCTCTCTCTCTCTCTCTCTCTCTCTCTCTCTCTCTCTCTCTCTCTCTCTTGCTCTTGTCTTTTTTATGTTCTCCCGTCTGTATCTCTTTAGGTTTCTATACTCCCCTCTCCCAGTGCATTCTTCCCTTTTCCCACTCTTAAAGTGAAATCCAAATATGGAGCGTGATATAATGATTTGTATATAACTGGACCACAAGTAAAATGCTGTTCTGTATGCAAACTGCTGTGTCTAGAAGGCTGACGTCATTCCCTAGTCAGCCAATACTTTTATTTTATTACAGTACGGGATTGCGCCATCATTTTGCTTGGCCTTGAGACTCGGGACTGGAACTGGATACATTTTGCATGCATGTTTTTGATGTTGGGTGGGTGATGCGTTATTGGTGGTGATGCTCTCAATGATCAATGACCAAAGACATCATGAAGCAGATCTAATAGCCTAATGATTTTTACCCGCAGCTAGGCATGCAGGGTATTGTAATCACTCCTGTCTGTGCATCTGTGTGTGTGTGTGTGTGTGTGTGTGTGTGTGTGTGTGTGTGTGTGTGTGTGTGTGTGTGTGTGTGTGTGTGTGTGTGTGTGTGTGTGTGTGTGCGCGTGCGTGTGTGTGTGTGTGTGTGTGTGTGTGTGTGTGTGTGTGTGTGTGCGTGTGCGTGTGTGTGTGTGTGTGTATCACAGAGATTCCCAACCTGTTGCCCGGGGCCCCGCCAGGATATTGCAAATGGGCCCCCAAATAATTGGCAAAATACAAATATTTGATTGATAATATAACAAAAAAATAATGGTCATGGTATTTTTTCTTTAATACCTTGAAAAATGTGTTTTCGTTGTGATACCTATAAGTAGGAAATTAAAGTATTCTAGTTCCATTGATCCAAGCTGGAACACAATCAATTGATTGATCACTAAAATAAACATGCACTGAAAATGCACGAGGCCCACCCATCCGACCACACTTCAAGTATAGGCCCGGATCCATGAAAAGGTTGGGAGCCACTGGTTTATCAGACACATTTTGTGCTCCCCCTCAGTTATAATGCTGCCTTCAGGCCTATCTATTAAAATATTATAATTTACTGCATCGTTTATTTTTACAGTCAATACAGCTGACCATGGCACATCACCACATAGGCAAACAACACTCTTTCGGGAGCTGTTTCTTTCTTTACCCCCCCACCACCAGGAGGGACGGGCACACTGTGATTGGCTAGTTATGCCAAATCTAGGCTTTACTGTCTTGGCATCAGGGAGGCTGCAACTCTGCTAATAAAGCTGAGAAAACAGTCTAGCTGGCTTTTGGATATTATTTCAGAATGTTTTGTGGGTTACAGTTGGCGTGGTGTCGTTAACGTTATTTCCTGAGGAAGGCGTCCTAAAAAGACCTGACTTCAAGTGCTGCCCTCCTCATTTGAATCTAATGTTATTTCTTGACAGTTCACAGTTCACATATTGGAAGAGTCTTTATAGATCAGACATACACTGTACTTAATTTAACTGAATTTTCTTTTGTTTATTGTCAGTTAGTAAATTATTACATTCATACTGTACATAGGCTTATTGTTTGTAATGACATTGCACATGGTTGGACATTTTGCTTAATTGTGCCATTGACTGTTGATTATCGTTGTCTGTTGCCATAGTATGTTGGACAATACATTTTCAGTGTGAATCTTACGGTGATAAAAGTGCTTGGTTCCCACTGTTTAGTAGTGCCATAATATTGCCCCACAGCGTACATTTGGGTGGATTGCTTGTGCAGATGTGTATTATAAAACCGTCATTGACCACAAAGTGTTTTGCTGCAAAATCCTCTGCCCACTGTCCTTCTTCAAGAGCCCCATCTGTCAATGTAAGCTGGCACCAAGCCAATTGATGGTACCCACCTTCATGGCAGGAGTACATTTGTTGGAGTGTATTTACGAAGGTGCTCTTGTCAAGCGGCTGCACTGCACGGGATCAAAGTGTGCATCTAATTAAATTACAGCTTCGTAGAACATACAGTTGCTGTTGGGTGAAAACCCTACAGTAACGGTCCAAAACCGTTACTTTTCACTACTTTTGCATAACAATAATGCTCTCATACGACGAAGTAGGGCATTCATTTATGGGGAAAAGAACATAAAAAAGTTGAAATATAGAGATACAAGGTTTCTGCCCGACAGCAGCAATATGTGATTTCTGTTTAAGAATGTGAGGGAGAATAAACTTGTCCTGTGTGTTTCACAATTTAACCAACTATACCACATGACTTTAAAAACTGTAAAAACCACAATAGCAGGTGATCTAATGTAGCTTGTGTTTGTTTTTTATTGGT
>NC_137605.1:34889799-34903333 GCF_963280865.1 Gymnoscopelus braueri | reverse complement strand
ATACACACACACACATACACACACAAGGGCTCCACAGGGAGGGCCAGTGTAGGTAGCCTTTCAAATTTAAAGTCCCTCTGAACGTGATTTTACAGACTTTCCTCTGGAAACTACTCAACAATCATGTGCTTTTGTGTACGTGCGTGCGTGCGTGCGTGCGTGCGTGCGTGTATGAGTTCATTAGGGGTGGGCGATGTGGCAAAAAAAAAAAACTGACAGAATCACGATCCATGATCTTATCATGCTTCTTTTTCATGTTGATTTTTTTTATTATTATTATTATTAAGATAGATGATTAAATATATGATTGTTAATATATGTAACCGCACCAGTTACCTCTTTGCAGCACCTAGTTGATTCAGAGTTTAGGCTGTGTGCTACAGATGTGTCAAACAGGGACCCCTCCCTGTTTGACTCGCATTTGAGATGCTTAAACAGGAACGCCGTGTGACGTTTCGAACATTGCCATTGCAAACTTTGCAAATACGTTTTGTTTGCACCATGTCGAATTTGGAATATCCAAACCAGTTCCATAAGATGGAACTAAGACATCTTAAACGGCTAAACGGGTTGAAAGTTTGTGAGTTCTATATTCCAACTGGTTTCTATGTTTGTTATTTTTGTCTATGTACCTTTTAAAAGTTTTTGGGTGTGTGGCATGGCTCTGTAAGAGGTAAGACGTCTACAAATGGGTTTGTCTGTTTGTCAAGTCATCTTTTATTTACATTGTATATAGCACATTTCAACGGAAGATGACCCAAAGAGCTTTCCAGTCAACAACATAATCATAATAAATCATAAATAATCATAATAAATCATGGTCCACAAAAGCAAGACTCAAGACTCAATTCAAAAGCAGACAAACAACAGATTAGTGGACTTGACCAGATATAAACCACGGGCCTCAGACTAAGCTAAAAGCAAGAGAATAAGGTGGGCGTTTAAACTTGATTTAAAAACTGTCAATAGGGCAGGACCTAATGTGGGAAGGAAGACTATTCCATGGTTTGGGGGTCAGCGACAGAAAGCACAGCCCAGTCAGTTTTGGTTTTGAGTGACCTGGGGGCAGAAAGTGTAAGCAGACCAGTGATGTATTATGGGGCTAATCCATTTAGGGGTTTTCAAAACAACTTGAAAATGCTGGAGGCGGCTGTCTGAAGGATGTGTCTGTGAAAGGCCAGAAACTGGAGGTGATCTTAGATATTCTTCATTTTATCGATGAAGACACTTCTCCCATGAGTCTTTATTGAAAGTGGGGGCAGTGACAGCAGCAGCATGATGTTAAGATGGAGTTGATGGTATTAATAGTATTTCGGGTCTGTGGGCATTTTTATGGCGTGGCTCTGCAAGAAGTTAGCCTTCGATGGCTGTGTGTGCGTGCGTGTGTGTGCGTGCGTGTGGATAGACAATCCAGAGTTAATCCTGCAAACCGCCAGACCCGATCAGTGACACATTTCTTGTGCCGGCTGCCAGTACAGGCCACAGAAGTACCTCCACACAATTTTTCTGTCATACGTGATAGACACGCCATAGACTCCATAGATGACTGATGCCACAGGCTGGTCACATGAAGGTCGATATCCACATTGGAGCCATGTCGTTTCTAATCATATGAATACCCCAGATCCACATAATTTCAAGTTGTTAATTAATTCAGCATAATATTCTGACTTAACTATCTTTGCAGATGTTTGGTAAAAGCTTCAAACGGTCTTTGAAGATACCATATGCGCCCTGGAGTTTGTCTTTCTTCCATTTGTTTGTCTGTCTGTCTGTCTGTCTGTCCGGGGTTAATCTCACAAACCGCGCGGCCGATCCCCGCCAAATTTCTTGTGAAGGCTTCCAGTAGGTCAAGGAAGATTTTTTTTCACATATGTTTTATATTTTGTATATGGAGACATACATCATAGATATGTCATAGATGACTGATGTAATGGGCTGGACTAATGAAGTCCAAGATCCACATAGGAATCACTCCGTTGTTGATCCCCATCTTGATTGAACACTATTGCTACAGCAGGACCTTTACATTACCAAAGCTGTCAACCCCCCCCCCCCCCCCCCCCCCAAAAAAAATATCCACATTTACTTTGTGAACAAACTCAGTGTGTTTGTTTCTGTCAAAATCGTATCAAAATCTGTGTGTATCCACTTCTATGGAAAGAGTTACATCTTGTTGAGTTGTCATTGTTCTGTATGTAAATTTAAAGCATTCCTGATTCCAGTCAAACTTACTGTAAGCCTATATAAGTCATTACTCTCAGTCAGTAGCACATAGATGGTTAAAACCGGTCTATTTGTAGTGTTCTAGTCTGCTCCCCTCCCTCTCACCCGAGGGAGCCATGATTCTATCAAGTGGTCTATCACACAGCAGTTATAAGAGCATGACCGACTCGGCTTAAAACTTCACGGGAGCCTTTAGAGAGGTTAGGCTGCACCCACTCAACCTACGCTCTGCGTAGACCCCTTCTCAGTTTGTTGTGGAAACGGTTGACTATAACATCAGTTGTGAATATTGACGGTCCCTCGTCTGTCTGTCTGTCTGTCTGTCTGTCTGTCTGTCTGTCTGTCTGTCTGTCTGTCTGTCTGTCTCTGTCGGTCGGTCGGTCGGTCTGTCGGTCTGTCTGTCTGTCAGTGGTTGTAGGCCGAGGTCACAGGGGGGTGGGGGGGGCTGAGAGACAGAGACAGAGACAGAGACAGAGACAGAGACAGAAACAGAGACAGACGTAGATGCAGACAGACAGAGGGAGACAGGAAGAGGGGGTGATGAATCATGGTCTTTTTTTTCCTAGTCATAACATTGTCAGTTTAAGGGAAGTGAAAGAAGGTTTTGAGGCTCAATGTAGCCTGACAGCGCGCCGCGGGTTCGACTCCCGATCCCGAAGGCCTTTGCTGCATGTCACTCCCCTTCTCTCTCCCCATTTCCTGTCAGCCTACTGGACTGTCAAATAAAGGCATGAAAACCCAAAAAGAAATATCTAAAAAGAAAAAAGAAAGAAGGTTTTGATAACACTGATGAGAGGTAGGACCTTGGTGATTTCACCTGTCAGGACCCTGGACGGAGGCCTGGATGACTCTTGGAGGACAACACTGTTCCTTTTCTATCCTACCAGATAGCAAATGGCCTTAACCACTTATGCCCTATTTTATTCTTTGGTCTTTGATCTAGGTGAGGTTGTTGATCTGCTATTTTTGAGACAGACGCCAGTGTTAATGTGGTTAAAGTTGGTGCTTCAGGTTTCTGATTGGACAAGTAGAGTGGCAAGGAGAGCAGTTGAGCAATGAATTAACTAGTGAACCTTCACACCGGGGCTCTTCAACACTGACGTTCACAATCCATGGATGGAATATTTTTGACTGGAACAATGTGTGAGAAAGAGGTATAACAACATACACAAAGGCGAGCAGTTGGTGAACCCCGGCAGACACCTTATGTGTGACCCATTTTCAACGGCCTATATAAATACTGGTAAGCCCTTGCCCCATAGCCTTAAGAACTATGCCATGGACAATAAGGCTATGGCTTAGCGGACATACTTTTCCAATTTCACAGAGAATCTCTGCTGAGCAGGTAAATCAGTAGGGATTTATGTGTGTAAGCATGTCATGGGAAAGTTATGTCATAAAGTCAGAGGGATCTCTTTTTGCATTTTTTTTTAAAATTAGTCTTATGTGGAGGAAGGGTATCAACTATGATCTTCACCAGCCGTTGCTTTGAAAACAAGCCCATAAATGAACTGTGCTCTTTCTTTATTTCAGTGCTTGAACTTGTATTTCTTGTTGGAATGGACATTATCCCCTAGCAGGGCATTTTCTTTAAGTGGGCTACATGGGTGTCAAACTCCTGGCAAGTGCAGCTGTAGTAGTTCTGAGATCAAAGACATAGAAGTAGCTCCCTTTGCCCACTGTAGCTCCCTTTGCACAACTTTATTAGTTAACAAACACAGAGTGACGTTTCAAGCCCATGCTCCCCTTTCTTTCTTTCTTTCTTTCTTTCTTTGATCCAGCTGATTCACCTTCACTTATACTGTAGTTCGCCAACTTTTGTAAAGTTTGTGACTGGCGTTAGCTCTGCAGGAGGCTATAAATTAATAAGAGGGTGTGTCTGTGTGTGTTTGTCCGGAACTAACAACACTGCTGGACCGATCAGGGCCAAATTTCTTGTGCGCGCTGCAAGTAGTGGACTGTACTCGCAAAATGCGCGACTTAGCTTTAAATTAAGGCGTATCTGTCACATGTAGTGCTGCAATCTCTCAGACTCTCTATCTATTTGTGTTGAGGGCCAAATGCATATACGTGCGGCATGTGTCATGATGTCTCTGTGTGTGTTGGGGGGTGCACCTAAATTCGGGCACACATTTTTGATTATATGTATGTGCTATTGTCTGTGTCTGTTCTGTTGGTTGCTGTGTGTGTCTATGGGCCCTATTTTGTAACGATTTATGGTGCAAAGTGGCGCACGGTCTAAACGCCTGGTGCAAGTGCCTTGACACTCCAATTAGAGTGTCATCTGTTTCCCTTTCCCGTATTGTGCTGGGTGTAAGATTGGGCCCTATGGCTGTCTGGAGAATTGGTGTTGAAAAAACAAACACTAAACCAGGGTCTTCAACAGGGGCTCCCATAGGAGGTCCCATAGACTGTAAAATGTATGGACAAAGCGAGCCCCATTGGTTTCTACTGACCGTTTTGAAGCCACTTTTTCTGAGAATTGAAATCCACCATCTTTGAACTTCCGGTCCCGAAATGAAACCGGAAAGGAGTGCTATTGGCTGCATTCGCAGCAAGGGCGGGACTTCACTCGGTAGAACCAGTAGAAGCCCTAGAAACATACCCTACTTTATCATTACACATTACAAAGATAACTAGAAAAAGTGCTCCTCGGAGGTCAGGTATGTTATTCTGGCGTCCTGGTGGCGCTGTAATAGGCCAATGTGAAAAGGGTGCCAACCGTGCCATTTATTCTTGCATTGACACTGCATTCATGATTTGAGGCATTTTGTTCCAAAAATGTGTTTTGCTAAAGTAGACCTGCTGGTGGCGCTATAACAGGCCAATGTGAGAAGGGTGGCATTTCTTCCTCAGCCTAGTGGGAATGTGCGTGTGAAATTTCACGGAAATCGCAAGCTGTGTGTATACTTTGAGGCTTTTTGTTCAAAACGGACCAATCCTGCAAACTTTAGAAGCCAACTTTAGGCAATGAGGATGGAATATGGGAAATCGGACAGATCCGTGTTGATCACATGACTATAGTGATACTGTGTACTGATTTGCATGACGTTTGGATAAAATTTGTAGGAGTAATATAAAAAATCACACCCAGTGTGAAATGAGCGGTGTATATTTTTTGAAGTGCGTGGTGCTATTTATAGGTTATGAATTTCATCATGCGTCTCGCTAGCCAATCACAGTACTGAGCAAAGGGTCTGAATACTTATCAGCCAATCACAGTACAGGTTATACATTTCATCATGCGTCTCGCTAGCCAATCACAGTACTGAGCAAAGGGTATGAATACTTATCAGCCAATCACAGTACAGCGACCCCAACTCCACTTATAGGAGCGGTTACACCGCTCAAAAAATGGGTTTTGCACAAATCGGCCTCCTGGTGGCGCTATAACAGGCCCATGTGAAAGATTTGGGGCAGAGGTTCTGAATTGGCATCCAGGGAGTGTGTGTGCACAGTTTCGGAGCGACCGGGCCAACGGTGCCGGAGATTAGCTGGTGACAGACGGACGGACACACGGACGGACAGGGGGTAAAACATACTCTCTCGCCATGCCTTCGGCCTGGCGGAGACAATAAAATCAAGTGTAAAGTCCGGCCAAAACCTCATTCACTTGAGAGTATATTTTCCTGCAGTATTCACTGCCCTGCAGAAGGTGAAATAGCGACATCTGCTGGGCCATTAATAGGAACTGCATGGCTTAAGAGAACCCGGAAATGGGCTTCAATTCCAGCATCGATTCCTTGGTCCTTGGGGAGTCCTCAGAGTGGGACTACAGGGGGGCCACCAAATGCTTGTGTGATAGGAACCTTTTTTTAACGTTAACCATTTGAACTCTAGAATCCCTATTCTGGGGGAACATTCGTCGAAAATGTACAATCTACAAGCTAAAGTGAGCTATTTTCGGCGAAGAGGTTTGGTGTAGAGGGGGGGAAAAGAGCAGACTTATAAATGTCAGAAAATATACAAACAAAAAAACGCTGATGTTAGTGCTGTCAAACAAGTCTATTAAGCTATCTATGAAATATACTGTATTAAAAAGTGAGGGCGACGTGTTGGGAGCTCCGCAAACAATTGCCTGTGAACAATTGTTTCTTTAGCGACAATTTCAAACTGAAATTTAGCAATATCTAGTTTGGTGAAAGGACCTTGATTATAAAATGATGTCTAGTAATATCAGTTTAGCGTAGTTTAGGGACCTTGACGACTATACAATGACGAGAATCACCTACTATGCAGGCTACTAAACATCAGAGAAGAGAGCCACACTCACCACGGGATGTATCCGGATCCTATCTCCCTGTTTGGTCTGGAACTGGTTAAAGCACTAATGTGCCCTATGCTCCCCCCCACCCTGGACCCTTTGCAGTTCGCATATTGTACCAACAGGAGTACGGAGGACGCCATACAGTAGCTCACGTCCTTCATACTGCCCTCTCCCACCTGGAGGGGAACACACAGATACACAGACAGTAATAGGGGTCACAACATAATCTCTCGCCCTGCCTTCGACTGGCAGAGATAATTAAATATTCCATGAATAACTTAATTGCTTGTTTCAGTTATAAATAAATTGCAAATTGATTGATTTAAAAGTGAGCTGACTAAAACTCTGATTATATTGTAAAAGTGCCCATTATGTACAGTACAGTACGATACAGTACACATAGAAGTGCTGGGTAGATTCCATATCAACCTATAGAATTTGGGACATCTCACCTTGATAAAATTATGGAAAGCATTGTAGCATTTATACAGTGAGTGATTATTTGTTCTAGGCAGAGGGGCTGCCAAGAGTATAACGTGATGCAATCATACTATCAGTTACATAGGATTCAAACCTAAACTGTATGAAGTTTAGCACATTTAGCAAACACATCTTCAAACATTTAAGTTCTTCAGGGTTCATTGGGTTCACTGGGTTCAACTCTCTTGGTGATACAATATTCTCTATACAAGTTTTACAATAACTTCATTTTGATAATCTAATATCTCAACAGTGAATATTCGGATGCTGCAGGACATGTTGAGCAATCGCAGAGTAGATTCAGTTCAGTCTAACCATGTGTGGAGCAGTGGAAACACTGAAATAGTGCACAAACCTGGGGTCTGTGCAAAACAGAGATATGAGATATCAGGCCTGAGTGGGATTCTGTGTGTTTATGTGCCTTTTACATTGACACGTCTGAATGACTGTGTATGCAGGCATTTTCTGGTAAACAAAGGAGGTGTATCTTATTGCAGAAATATGTTGTCTTAAAGACAATATAGACAGACAGAAAGAAAGAAAGAAAGAAAGAAAGAAAGAAAGAAAGAAAGAAAGAAAGAAAGAGAATGAGAGAAGAATGAACATATCAGTTCTCTAATCGGATGGAGCGGTTCTTTCAGAAGGATAGGAATGAGCCAAACCTCCCGGTTATTCACCCCCGCCACTGTAACCCGACTCAACACACCGACATTTGAGGTGAATTACCTTCCACCAAGTCACGGTCAAATTGATTATCCTCAAAAGCTCTGTAACGCAGACGCTTTGTTTACAAAATCAAATTCAAGCTGTCTGGCTAGCTGGACCCCCAGCACAATCTGGGACAGATAACACAAAGAGAGAGTGAGGGGGTGACACAAAAAGAGAAAGGGGGTTAAAAGTCAGGGAGAAAGAGTGACCAAGAATGCATGAGAAACGATTTATTATGACTCAATCCAGTGAGAGTATTATGAGAATATAGCCTTGCAGAGCTCCATGTTGGACTGTGGTTGAAGTATACTGGCCCAACTAAGGTGTGATGTTACTGTAACCAATAAGGGGAAGAACTGATAGGCTGCTATAGGCTACAGTATAATCAAATTGTCTTAATTTGTCTACCAGTGCTGCATTTTAAGAGCTTACACTTTCAATTGATGTTTTCTCTTTCTGCTGCTCAGCTCACAAAAAACATCATGCTGGTTTTTTTTCACTGGATCATTGTGACTACTGCGTATGTGTCTTTTCACTGACAACAGCATGTCTTCATTGTTGAATTACTGTAACTGTGACACGAAACACTGAGCAAGTTGGGGGAGACCTTATACATGCAGTAACATCAGTAGTAGCAGTTTTATATGCAATGAGATTGTGTAACATCTTCGACCAAAGCTTCTGTTTTGCTCTTCGATCATCATCTGTTGTCCATTGAGGGCCAGTGGACCACAGCTGAACTTTTGGGCTACAGAGGCTACGCAGACAAGCTCACCTTTGTATCACGGGGGTCGAAGAATATCAATTTCACCTTGGGGGTTCGGACTTGGCTCACGTTCCCTCATTCCTTATCGAACTGTCAGATCGTGCTCACTCTTTGCTGATCTGTCTCGCTTTTTATTTTTTTGCCTGAGGGATAACAATGTTACATTGGTTCCATAATAACTCAGCGTTCATGCTGTATACAGTACATGAGCAAGCTTTTCTCCCTGTCAAATCGGTCTGTCAGTCTGTGAGGTGCTGTCTGTGTCGAGTTAGTAAGATTGACGGCTTGGTCAATCCCCCACCCATGTTACCACACTCTGTCAGGCCTGGCTTACATATCCCACAGGGGGTGGGGGGGGATAGAGGGATGGAGGGAACTGGGAAACAGTAAAGGAGTTGGCGGGAAGGACAGTGAGGGGGAGGAGACAGAGACAAGGACATGGAGAGATGGAGAGAACGATCTGGAGGAAAGGAAATGATATCTGAGAAGAGAGCTAATAAAGCAAAGCGAGGGATGTGGTGTGAGAGGAAGAAGAAGAAGACAGAGTAATGGTTGGAGGGGGAGACTGGTCAGGATGGAGAGATCAAACAGAGTATCAGAGCAGAGGAAGGGAGACAAATTGGGGAAATTGGATGGGATGAGAAGTAGAGAGTGATAAATGTGGTGACGGAGGAGAGAGGAAAGGAGAAGGTGGGAATCATATGGGATAAGGACAAACAGAGACTGTGAAAGATAGAGCCAGGGAGAGAAGGAAGGAGACTATTTTGATGGATGGAGGCGAGAAACGAATGGGTGGCCTTGAGGTTAGGAGTGTGCATGGGGAGGAGAGGTATGAATCAAAAAGAGACATAGATTGAGAGTGAAGAGACTCAGAAGTGGCAAGAGAGGTATATAGTGTTGGATGATGGAGAAAGAAGTGCATGGGGGGGATGAAAAGAGGTACAGTATGTGGGACTGGAGATATACGGAGACAGAGGGATGTAAATACATCGCGAAGATGGAGTGATATGGCATGTGTGATGGAGAAAAGATAGTGGGTTATAAAGGCAATAGGAATAAGAGGTGTGATGCAGGATTGGGAGTGACAGGGTTTGACGAGAGGGATGAGGGAACAAAAGAATGGGGAGAAGGTAAATGGGGAGAAGGTAAAAAAGAGATGTGGCAAATAGAAACCATGTGCACTTATGTTATAGTGGGTGAGAGGAGAGAAAGGGGTGTTAGGACAAAGAGAGATATACTGTAAGCTGGCCCAGTCAGTGGTATGGTTTCGCTTATCCTTATAGACACCCCCCGTACTTTCACTCTCTGTCTGAGATATCAGAACACAGAAAGTTAATGTTTTGCTCATGACAAATACTGTTTCTAACATTCTCTGGTTTAAATTACTCAAAGCTAAACATAACCCAAGAACGACTGTGGGGCCAAAATCCATTGGTCCCTGTATTTTAAATAGTCTGCAGTATATGATAAAACAGTAAAAGACCCCTTCAACACAGTTTTGAAATCAGCCTGAGTGAATTCCTTTCAATGCAGACGTTTCCAAGGTTCAATCATCCCCTTTCACAAAGCAAAACTATAGGTTCAGGAACAATAAGAACATACTGTATGCAAGTTACAGTACGAGGTCACTTAGGCCCTATGGTGAGTACTGTACCAGGATGTTGCATAAAGATAGTTCTCGTTCTCAGCAAAGCAGCCTTTGGTAAATTATAATAACATCTGGACCTGTGCAGTTTTGAAGCCATGGCCCGACATTCATTCCTTCTTAAGACAATATCCTATCATTTTTGCTCACTTACTGTATAGAGAACATCACTGGAATATTTACCGCCACATTTATTGGTGAATGACACATCTGTCTAAACACCATGAATTTTAACTTTTTAATTTTTTGTGTGTTTTTGGTCTCCCCTACCTCTCTTCTATCTAAAAAAAATACCCCAGTTTGAGCACTCAGGCTTTCACAGCATATCTGGGGTTTTATGTATAGTCTCAAAACAGGCCAACTGATTTGCCCCCGCCCGTGACGTCACAAGCGATACAATCCCTCCTGTTTTTCAGTTCCAACATATATATATATATATATATTTATTTTTTTACTTTTTCCACACAGAACCAGGAGATAATGTCCCTTCAGGGCCACCTGCAAATCAGGACAATGTGGTATTGCAGGCGAAAGTGCTTTATAAGCCAGAGAGTTAGAAAGTTAGTTGGAATGACTATATCTGAGGCTTGATTTAGGCTCAAACCTTTTGAAAAACGTTTGAGGGACATAAACAATATGATATTAAGTATATTTTTTAAATGCATGGTGTAGATCCTTTAATTGTTCATCTGTATGATCAACAGACTTTACGCATTCTATTTGAGCTTTCAACCAGGGCAAGTTGTTTGTTATCTTAAAAAAAAAAAAAAAAAATGTATGTATGTGGACAAATTCCTTGATGAGCTGGACTAACAAACATGTGATGTTACTTGGATTCAAAAGCAACTACTTCCACAGCACCAATTTGAAGTGCTTTCATTGAATTCACATTCACAGCCTGGATAGGACATAGTGATGTATCATGCAATAGTTCTTTGAAATCTGCAGTTCCTTAACCCCATGACCTTTGAAAGACCTTTTGAAGGGTCTAGTTTAACCATGACACATTCATTATCCCCACTTCTAACCATTGACAAGAAGAGCACCACATGTCAAAAATATGAATGAAATGTGCAGCCATTCCACAATCAAATCAATAAATTATAGACAAATTTCCTCTGAAGTGACTCACCGCTGGCCTGGGGCATGAAGCTGTGTGTACAGTACAGTACATCACTCAGACCCCTGCTATCTTAGTCTAGAAAACCAGCTTCATGCGAGGATAAACACCTGTTCACCACAACGCTGAAAATGTGGAAATGGGATTTGAATCATTTTAATGGGCTTTCGGTTCAGCACGTCAAGGACCACATCAACCGAGAGAAAAGGGAAATGCAAGCTGAAGTTAAATTCACTTTGCATGTCTAATGTCTGTCCTATCACTCAGACCCCTACTGGCTGGTTCAATGTTACGTAACCGACAAAAGAGTGACTAGCGTAAAACTAGTATGAAACTAGAAAAAGTGCTCCTCGGAGCACAGGTCTCCGCCAGGTCAGGTAGGTTGTTGTGGGCCAGCAATGTTCGGAATTCGCCAATCAGGATGGAATAGGAAAAATCGGACGGAACCATCTTGATCACTTGACTACAGAGATAATATGTACCAATTTGCATGATGTTTGGACAAAATGTGTTGGAGTAATATAAAAAAGAGAAGTGTTGCAAAAATCACATGACTATAGAGATCATGTGTACCGATTTGCGTGAAATGTGGATAAAATCTGAAGGCTTAATTTCAAAAAAATTTTTTACTTTAGACGGCCTCCTGGTGGCGCTATAAAAGGCAAATGTGAAAAATGCAGGGCAAAGGTTTTTCCTTGGCCTCTAGAGAGTGTGCAAACAAAGTTTTACACAGATCGGTGCAGTTATTGGTAAAAGCACAAATCGGCCTGTTATAGCGCCATCATGAGGCAAATTTGAAACATTTTAAGTGGCATTTCTTCCTCGGCCTAATTGGAATGTGTGTGTGAAATTTCATGGAAATTGCAAGCTGCGTTCATGATTTGAGGCATTTTGTTCAAAACGGACCAATCCTGCAAACTTTGGAGGCCAACCTTAGCCAATGAGGATGGAATCTGAGAAATTTGAGATCCGGGTTGATCACATGACTATAGAGATACTGTGTACCGATTCGCGTGACGTTTGGACCAAATCTGTAGGAGTACAGTAAATAAATGTGTTTAGCAAAAAGCAGCCTCCTGGTGGCGCTATAACAGGCCCATGTGAAGATTTTGGGGCAGAGGTTCTGAATTGGCATCCAGGGAGTGTGTGTGCACAGTTTTGCTGCGATCAAGCCAACGGTGCCAGAGATTAGCTGCGGACAGACGGACGGACGGACGGACGGACGGACGGACGGACGGACAGGGTGCAAAACATACTCTCTCGCCATGCCTTTCGGCCTGGCGGAGACAATAATAACAGATGCTCTTGGTAAATACTGGAAATACTGGAACATGGAAAGTAGATGAAAGGTGGCCACTGCTGGAAGATGAAGACATGACTAACTCACTAACACTCACATTATGATTTAATATATGCAGTAGTAGTAGTGTGGCTTCTCTGCAACTAAGAAATTGTCATGTGGATGCAACCTTCTCCTTAACCCACATATTGCCTGGTAAGGCAGACAGCGTATAAGTAATAAGGCAAGTCAGCATTTGAATCACTCAATATATAAATTGGGCAATAGTTGAGTAAGTGAGCATCAGAGAGAGAGCGAGAGAGAGTGTGCCATCACTCAATCAGACATCAGTACGAGGCTGCGTTCATATGCACCCGGACAATTTTGCATCCACATTTCCCAAAGTTTTACAACTTGGTCACCTGACATAATGTGTTCACGTGGCACTTCCTGGTGGAAAACTCCTGTAGACCGCATTGTATATCTGACACGATGTCAAACATATGTTTTACGATTCGTCAGAAGAGACAAATGGAGAGAGAGAGTCTCTATGCTCTAGAGTGCACTGTTCTTGTTTGGATTGTGTTTTGTTGTTGTTCCTGGAAATTAGTTCTTGGAAAGATTTGCTAAATCTTATATACTACAACATGTGATGCATGTCTTTGAAGAGCAACAGTCACTCGGCAGTTCTGCACAAGTTCCACTACGTATTTATTACGTAGTAATCCCTTTAGATTTATGCTTACTCAGTACAAACTCTTAATACTTAGAAACAGTGCTCTCCAAAGTGAAGAGAATAGCGTGAGATTTGCTGTGAGGAGCTTGAATCCCCACAGCAAAATCCAGGCTATATTTTGATCCAGTGTATTATTAATCAAATAATGACAGCTGTGTACATGGGGGATTGTGACATTGTGACAGAATTGCTGTGTGTGTGCGTGTGTGCGTGTGTGCGTGTGTGCGTGTGTGTGTGTGTGTGTGTGTGTGTGTGTGTGTGTGTGTGTGTGTGTGTGTGTGTGTGCGTGTGTGTGTGCGTGTGTGTG